>NC_064553.1:17915452-18215452 GCF_023856365.1 Brienomyrus brachyistius
TCCTCGTCATCACTGTCCTCGCTCTCTGTGCTGGTGACGTCCTCCTCCATGTCTTCGCCATCCTCTTCCTCTTCATCCTGCTCCCCCTCCTCTTCAGCAGCACCTTGCTGTTCTTGGACACTCTGGAGTGAAGGAACGTGTTTGATGGACTAAACATCTCACATGGGAAGGTGACTGTCTTTGGCCCTCATTTCTCACTCGGTGCTACACCCCCATCCCCCCCATCCTCATTTGCAATTTCCAGCTTCCTTTACTGAAAAGATTTACAGGATGGTTTCAGATTAAACGCTGACTGTCTCAAATTTCAAAACAACAGGTGCAAACCACAGCATAAAACAACAAAACAGGAATTTCCAACAATGATGGCATATGTTTTATGTGGAAGGCTGACAAGCATTATAAATTTACACACACACACGTGTACACACACATATACGCACACACACACACGAGTGCACACAGATGACTCTCCATTCATTTCTATGGACATAACTCTCATCACAATTATGATGCCCTTAACCCCCACCCAGCCCTAACCTTGGCCATAAGTAACCAAACAAAATTTGGTAGGTTTTTGATTGTAGTCATAGATTTTAATAAAATTGAGTTTCTGCTTTATGGACTTACAATTTTTATTTTTTTTATGTTGACTATGTTGTAAAAATGGTGAATGTCAAGGTCTGGGATATATGAGACAGTAAGCTACCATTAGGTAACAGGTCGATATGTTCTACAGTCAATATGCTGCAGAAATGCACTGGAAAGACAAGCGGCACATGGTTCACCAGCATCCATCGTACCTCCATGGGGTTCACGGTTATGGTGAGCGCAGAGTCGTCCCAGTCTGTCCACCCCCTCTTTCCTCGGCCCTCCTCATTCATTGAACTGTCCTGTTGAGCTGCACGAATCCGGTACACGCCCAGAACCACAATGACCACCAGGGCGGCGATGCACATCACAATCACTACTGTGGCTGCTGGGGGAGGTCCTGCACAGGTACAGAGAGGCAGCGAGATTAATCAGGAAGCCCAACATGGCATCACACATTCAGACCACATTGTGGCAAGACCCACACCTGTGCTGTGGGCCATGTTGGGACCATGGATCATGACTGGGTGCTGGACGGCACGCAGGTACGGCGCCTGGGCTGCCATGTGACCGATATGCTGCTGATATCCTGCGCTTTGGAGAACATCCACCTGCAGAACATGGCCAGGGCCAGAGCGGAAGGGGAGGAAGACAAGCATACCCATCAGTCACCTGGAACTTCCTGTGGGAACCAAAGGACTTCCTGTGTTTGGGAAGGGCCAAGGAGCAGTAAATACAGGGCTGCTTCCCAGTTACAGTAATGTACCGGAAAGAGGAAGATGGATGGATGGATGGATGGATGGATGGATGGAAGGAGCCACAGTTGGGGAGAGCTTTCTCTGTGCTCATTTATCTGTATGAGGAAGTAGGATTTGTATGTAATATCAGTAGACAAACTGAATGTAATTAAGAGCCAATCAGCCTATTGTCAGTTACATACCTTATGTTTCCTGCTCAGTCCCTAATATTTGTAATTTTAATGAGTCTTCATAAGCTTGGGCAGGGCATCATTTTAATACTGATTTCTT
The DNA here is from genome assembly GCF_023856365.1 of Brienomyrus brachyistius. Lineage (NCBI taxonomy): Eukaryota > Metazoa > Chordata > Actinopteri > Osteoglossiformes > Mormyridae > Brienomyrus > Brienomyrus brachyistius. Next base: position 17,917,069 of record NC_064553.1, read on the forward strand.
AATTGTTCCTCCAGACATAATTATATCAGATTTTACATGGTCACAGGGGGCCTGAAATTAATCCCAGGATGCTCAGGGCACAAGACTGGGGGGGGATTCCAGTCCATTGCAGGGCTCACACACACTCAGTGGAAAGCCATGGGAAGTTACGAAATGCCAGTGTTTAACTGCAAGGAACCCCATGCAACACAGGAAGATCATGCAAACTCCACACACACACAGACCAGGTGAGATTTGAACCCTTAACTCCCGCGTATGCTGCTCTGCTTTTGGGGCTAAGAAATGCCTGAAATCATCTTTACATCTTGAGTCCTAGACAGAATTTTAAAAAATACTCGTAATGTGTTCATAATGTTAACATCATCCAATAAGCCCGCTCTCGACATTATGCTTTAATGCCTTTGAACAAAAGATAATTCACATTCTGGCCTAAAAGGGATTAGTTGAAACTATCCAAGCTTAAGAAAGTTATTAGCAAGTTTAATGAGCTCCAGTGTCAACTTATGATGCTACAGGAAACCCATTACACTACGAGCGGCTGGGAGACACCGATTTTCTTAACGCCATGTCTTTGGACTATGGGAGGAGAATGGAGAAGCTGGAGAAGATCTGGGGTGGGATTCGAACCTGCAGGTCTGAGGCAACAGCGCAACAAGTACACAGCAGGTCCTCTTAAACACATCAAATAAACTAAACCAGAACTATTTCAGCTCTGAGCCTAATATAAGTGTTTCCAACCGAAAACAATAAAATTCTGTATAAAATTAAAACAGTTTTATTAGGGTGAGTGCAAAAATCTGGCTGTTTTTTTGCCCCAATGGGTAAATTAATGGGCCCTAAAGAAATTAATTGGATTTTATAACCTACTATAAAAATCTATGTGCAGCTAAATCTGGAAACTCAGTGGCAGCATTTAAATGTAACTTCTGTAGATTCAAAGCCAGAATTGGACACGATGTCGGAAATCTGGCAGTTCCTAGCGGGGGTTGATTCCCCAAAAGACATGTGAAAAATGTTCTATGATAAGCTTTTGGAAGCTGCTTTTAGTAGCATGCGGAGTCCTTTGTCCTCTCCGTGCTGTGAAATAATAAGCCACCAGCATTACCTAGAGACTCATCTCAATTTAAAGCCAGATGCAGGGATGATCAATGAGGCTCTGGAGTGACAGTGTGGATACTCCTCACTTTAACTCCTCCCCGATGTAAGAAACGGAAGATACGGCTTAATCGATAGCATAGTGTTGTAGCCTCCAGGGACAGGGTTGGATCTGTGCCCCCTGTACAGTACCAGTCAAAAGGTTGAACACGCTAAACCATCTACAAAAGGGAGTGACAGTATCATTACATCGTCATCACATGTGGCATAACTCTACTTGAATTGGCAATTGTCTTAGTCCAAACCCACAATTAATTTCTTTTTGTTTAATATGTTTTGGGTACACTATATTGCCAAAAGTATTAGGACGCCTGCCTTTACACACATATGAACTTAATAACATCCCATTCTTAATACAAAGGCGTTAATACAGAGTTGGCCCACCCTTTGCAGATATACAACGTTGGGACCATGAAATTATCCAAAATGGCTTTGAATGCTGCAGCATTAAGAGTTTCTTTCACTGGAACTAAGAGGCCAAGCTCAACCCTTGAAAAACAACCCACACCATAACCCCCCCTCCACCAAACTTTACACTTGGCACAATGCAGTCAGGCAAGTACCGTTCTCCTGGCAACCGCCAAACCCAGACTCCATCAGATTGCCAGACAGAGAAGCGTGATTCGTCACTCCAGAGAACATGTCTCCACTGCTCTAGAGTCCAGTGGTGGCATGCTATACACCACTGCATCTGATGCTTTGCATTGCACTTGGTGACATGAGGCTTGGACGCAGCTGCTCAGCCTTGGAAACCCATTCCAGGAAGTTCTCTCTGCACTGTTCTTGAGCTAATCTGAAGGCCACATGAAGTTTGGAGGTCTGTAGCTATTGACTCTGCCAACAGTTGGCGACTTCTGCACACTGTGCGCCTCAGCATGCGTTGTCCCCGCTCTGTGATTTGCATGCCTAGCTGTGGCTATAGAAGTGATGGAAACACCTGCATTCAATGATTTGGAGGGGTGTCGCAATACTTTTGGCAATATACCGAATGTTACTTTATAGCTTTGATGTCTTTATTATTATCTAAAATGTAGAGAATAGCACAAATAAACCTTTGTACGGATAGGTGTGCCTAAACTGACTGGTACTTTGTATGTGAGTCCTCTCCCCATTTCTGGCAGGTTTTCTCCTGCAGTCCAAAAATGCGGGATGTCTAAAATGACGATAGTGTGTGAGAATGTAATGGACTGGCTCTGAATGTGAGAATTTGCTCTGTGATGGATTGGCATGCCTTGTCGTGTGCTTTCTGTTTCTTTGAATAGGTTCCAGGTTCACCATGACCTGGTTACAGAGTGAAGGTGAATGCGGACTTCCCTTCACATGGAGATCTGGCATATTGGATATGGAGCCTTAATGAAAGTCTTTGGTTGAGTGGCAGTACATTTCCGGGGGACTTTTGTTAACTTGCTCTAAGGTTCATTTGATTTGACGGTGCGATTTCTGCACCTCGGAAAGGGTGTAAAGTCACAGCTTGCAGGTAAGATTTTGAATATCGCGGTTTCGCTGCTTGTGGGCGACATTTTTCTCTTCTCTCCATTCAGGGAGATGCTGATGCAATTAATACAGTCATGCCCAATTTCCATGCTGTACCGGGTTTATAACCTTTTACATTTTTTCTTTAAATAGGCACTACAAATATTATAACCCTTTATCTCATCCTTTAATGAATGTCATAAATATTGTTGGATATTCTGCAACTATTATCACTCCAAAAGCAATTAGATTATCCTCCTGTAGTGTTACTGTGGGGGGTGGAGGTGTTCAGCCTCTGTCATACTGAAAGGGAGTCTCCCCTGGTGTATAACCATATCACTGTTGCCTTTATCAAGGCCCTTACCCCTAACTGCCCCAGGGATGCCGGCTGATCCTGCTACCCGACAGCAAAATCTCCTCACTTGTACGTCGCTTCTGCTAATAAATCAATGCAAATGTATTCTATTTAACCACCAGTAAACCCAGACACTCTCGACACAATCGTTTACACATCTGTCCTGTATCTGTCCAAATGCTTCCCTTTCACCTGTGACCCCATCCCGAGAAGCACAGGCCCACCCTGTCTAACTCTAAAGCTTTTTTTATTAAACACTTACACACGTCACAAGACTGTTTTTCATTATAACAGAAAAAATGAGAGTCATCTTTTAATACATTGTTAACAAGATTGATTTACACCTTTAGATTGCTCTCCTTCTGTCTCTTCACACCACAATTATCTTCACAAGCGTATACAATTAATTATAAACTTCATAAATAATAATGGAACATGTTATCACTTCATATTCCAGGAGGACTGCAGCTTATCATATTTAAATGCACTTGTTTTATTTCTTGTAAATACAATTTTTCCATGACTACAAATGGAGATATTGTCTGCTGAATGGTTATATCCTCATGCATATGTACACAGTTCTCAGGCACCTCTGATCTACAGTGAGACATGTTTTTAAACTGAAGAGCCTCTCCACACGTGTTAGAATAAAAACGCAGAGCACGTCAAGCGTCTTAATTTCTGTCCATGGTTCTCGTCTGTTCTTGGGTGTTTTGAAACTTTTCTGCTTGGTTTTGAACTAATTATAAGTAAAACTAGACTTAAAAAAACCAAACAAAATAAAGCTAATTAAAACAAAAGTATTAACTTTTGAGAAAACAGGCATTATAAATAGATAATTAGCCTGTAAGTGCTGATCTTTGATCAGTGCAGATTCCTAGCCTTTCCAGGGAACGGTCTGACTAATGTTGCATTGTCAGGTCTGCACAGCCTTCGCAGTGGAACCCTCTGCCTCATGTCCGGATTACAGGCTGACTGTCTGCCCACGGAGATCAAAATTAGCCAAAATTCTTTTCAGAAACAGGCAGTGCAAAGAAATTCTGAGACAAATTTCAATAATTACACTGTAAAATTAAAACCAGAAGTAAGCAGTGATTCCAGTTTCCTACTGGGGACTTTAAAGAGGTTTGAGCTAGAAGAATCATTCTCTGAAATGTGATGGTTAACTGGCAAAATGTTCTATATGGTTCTAAGGAGCAACATCTAGGTTTTATCCAATGAATATTCTACCTGACAGGCCTCAGTTACCCCTCTCCCCCAAAGTGGCACGGCCATTAGCCCTGGATCCGTACTCCTCCCACCCCTGCTGGTGCTAACCTCCAGGTTGAACTCATTGCTGGTGTAGCGTCCGTTGAGCTCCGAGCAGGTGAGTCTGAACTTCCTGTCCCGAATGGCCTCAGGATTCCAGTGGTAATACCTCACCTGCCGGATCACCTGCTCGTAGTGCACCATGGAGTCCACGCCTGTGAAGATGGTGAAGGTCACCTGATCGTGCCCAAAACCAGGAAATCCACTGAGCCCGTGGCACATTGCTCAGGTGCGAGCTTCTCACCGTAGATGGAGATGCCGGACGAGGAATTGGTCACATCCAGATGCTTCCCTAGCAGGGCGCCAGGTAGCAGCTGCAGACTCTCCTGCTGGGGGTTCAGCTCCTCCCCGACCAGCAGCACATCGCAGTAGTCCAAGTTGTGGAGGATCTCGAGGATGCTGGCATGTGGGGCTGCGGGCGTGAGCAGACAAAGCAGCAAGTCATGCCCGGTCATCTGGGACACGGTGCACAAAACACACAAAATACACAAACCCCTGGCTGACTTGCAAACCACTGGAAATGTGTTGATTAAATAAATGCATTTAAGCATATTTCTCTTCCTCAGGTAAATTTTACTCGATACTTTACTTGAGGACGCACAAATACATAGTAAAACAATTGCTAATGAAGTACAAATAATGAACAAATAGCACAAACTGAATGAAGGTGCCACTTGCTTAGTGTCCTTGGCCCTGCAGTCTCCTCCAGCTGGGCTCATACCTGTGGTGTCAGAGTCACCAGGCATCACGGTGCTGGTGATGTGCAGGTCAGGGAACAGCGGCAGGCCGGCAGGGCCTTGCAGATCGTTCACCGGAGCGATCAGACGCCCCGTCCCGCTTATGGTGATCCGAGGTTTGGCAGGGGGAAGCACGATCAGCACGGCCTCCACATCTGGGATGGAGACGCAGGTGTCCTCCCCGAAACACCTAAAGGGACGCCGAGCAACGTGGGAGTCACGAGAAAGGAGGTAGGGGCTAAGGGGAGGTGCATGAGGGAATGTGTACAGTGTGAAGCTGGAGTCCATTATCAGGGAATCACTACGTTCTGCTCCCATTTCGGGGGCGATGTCACCTATAGCTTGCAGGGCTTTCCGGCGTGGGCGATTCTGACGGCTCAAATCATTCAAATAAATGTACGTTTAAATTTACAGGTTCATGGCGGAATTGCAAAAATACATCAGCATGGGGATCATCTTCATTTATCTGCTGAGTCCTTCCACATTATCCCCCTGTAATGGGATCTGTGACTTTTTCCTTGGGTATATATATATGCTTCGTGTATCCCAGCAGGACTGCTGCCTCTATCGGTCCGGGGATTGATTGTGTGAATCTCCCCCTGTCATGTAGCTGTGACACAAAAGTGTCCTTATTATTTCTGCAGGGAGGTGGCAGCGAGGGTGTTGAGGTTTCAGCTTTGGGACGTGCTGTGTTGCCAGTCGTGTTACGTACACTTCTGGTTCTCCTCAGAGAACAACAGAAACTAACAATTCAGACATTCCACAAATAAACCGGTGGAACCTAGTTAGAGTACAGACCTGAGCCTGTAAACATGCACATGGATTTGAAGATTTAAGCAAAGATTTTTTTAGGAATATCTCAAGGGGATGAATGCCTTTGAATGTTTTTTTGCATTTTGATGCAATCTTCCTGACAACCTGCTCTCGCCACGCAGAGCACTTTTTCGGCAAACGGGGGTTGTCATACTCACTGTGCCGTGGTGGTGATGTGGAGACGCCGAAGGCCCGGTGTGGGAAATTGCCGGGAGTTGATGTAGGACACTTTGGATAGTGCTGCGTTGATGCTGTCCAGATCATCCCCTTCCATCACCAGGATCGACTGGGCAGGGTTGAAGTGGAACTGATCGAAAAAATGAAACACCATGATGGTGATCACTGAAAATATTGTTCAGGATGAAGACTGCGGACAGGCCGCCTATAATCTTCATATTCCACTTGGAGGGGCTGGATTTCAGCAGCTGAGCATGTTTTCCAAACACAGCAGCTTGAATAATCACCAGAAGCAGTAAGTCTCAACACATAACTACTGCTTGTTGTTCCCTGTGCTGGCTTCCTGTTAGACTCAGGACTGACTTCAAAGTTCTCCTACTTACTCAAAGGTCTAGCACCTTCCTAGCTAATGGAACTGATTTATGTTTACAAGCCACATTGTACACTCCCTTCACAGAATACAGACATCCATGTCATCCTAATCTAATGCTAACGGGGCCCCTATTTGTGTAAGGGTCTGCCAGCTCATCTTCGGGATGCTGAATCAGTCTCAGTCTTTAAATGTCGACTGGTGACCTATTACTTCAATTTAACTCGCCGCGCAACAACACAAAACATATGTAAATCGCCTTGGGGTGACTCTATTGTCAAAGGTGGTATATAAAAATGAATTGGACTGAGCAATAATTCATAGCAATGCAATGATTTTCATTGATTTAGGAATTATGCTGAGGTCAAAGCAGACAGATGGAGGTACGGCTGGCCTTCTGCCAGGATGCCCACCTTGATGCCCCCTCCCAAGCTTTCCAGGGAGCTGATGTCTAGGCCCTCCTTACAGGCTTGAAGACAAGAGATGACCCTTTGGTTTTCGATCCTTCCGGGCCGGATGGTCAGGCCCGAGAGGCTTCCCCGAAAGTACTGGGTGAATCGGGGTGTGTTCACCTCACCACCTATGGAGGAAGAGACACGGACATAAGGCCTTGGAAGGAGGCCGGCGACCTCCCCTTACTAACCCTTCTTTTTGGGATCTGTTACTACACAGTTCGTTTTTAAATAGCTATAAATACAGATTAATATTTGCAGATCCCTCATAATAGACAATCAAAGTGCTAATGAAATTTTGACAACAGATTTGGGGAAGAACAATCCAACAGCCCACAGATTGGAAGAGGTCAGTTTATATCTCAATATCAAAGAAAGGGGAGCTTTCATTGATAGATAGAGTATTGATTAATATACAAACAGGGTTCAGTAAAGGCCAAGGAACAACAGACATTATTTCTCAGGTCAACATGTGCATTATTGATTAAACATAAAGCCTTTTGATGGTGTTGACCACGTCCAACAAACATTCTCAGGAAAATGAGTGTTTGTCATGCATGCTATCACTGCAGCTATTTAAATTACATGCAGAGCGTATAATGAGAGAAACTGGACTGGAAGAAGACAAGTGTGAAAGAAATAACCTTTGATATGCCGGTGACACCACATTTATGAGAAAAACAAAGAATATCTGAAGATGTTAGTGAAAAAAAGAGTGAAACAGACGAGACAATGGCTATATGTAAAAGAAAGAAAGGCTAAAACCAGAGGATCAGTAGCTCTCTCTAGTGTTGATGGTGACGACAGAGACGATATAGACAGCTTTCACCTCCTGGGAACAATCACACTAACAAAGGATCCGGCAGTTGGGAAATACATTGCAGATTGACACTTCGCAAAGCTGAGATGATGGATTTAGGGGAAAAAAAACCTTCAAAAGGACTGACGCAACTCTAAGAACAAGAGGCAGAATTGTTCAGAATATGGTATTTTCTGTCACTTTTTATGCCTGTGAAAACTGGACAATAAAGGAGCAGGACAGGAAGAGTAGCAATGTTTTCGGGCTTGTTGGAAAAGATGATACCATGGACCATATGCAAAGCAAGCAAATGTATTCTTCAGCAAATTATGGCTAAACTTTCACTTGAAGCACAGTGGATCGGAGTGAAGCTGTTTCATTTTGGTCATACAGGCAGTCTCCAGGTTACGAATGAGATCCGCCACAAAGCGCGTTCATTATTACAAACCATTGTATTTAACCCAATTTTTTTTTACATAATAGAGTTTATGGCAGTCCAATCGTATGTATGAGTTGTCCATAAGTCAGCCGTTCTACCCTGGGGACTGCCTGTATTGCGAGAAGATCCGGTACACTGGAAAAGAGTGCAAATTTTGAATAAGTTGAAGCTTAAATCAAAAAGCAGATAAACCGGCTCAATCATCACAGCAAAGACCTTGTCACTGGGGAGCCTGAGGACCCAGACAGAAGACGAATCGTTCTGGAAGAATCTCTCAGGTCACACTGACTTGATGGCGCCTAATGCTAAGAATGATTTCCTGATCTGTACCCACTGAAAGACACGCTGACCAAACAAATCACAAATGCCCCAGTCTTGTAACACCTCAGTCTTGTGACAGAAGCTGTCAGCTGAATAGCTGTTCTTACAGTGCGATGCCAAATTTCCGAGCTCAGCGTGTACTATGAACCAGTTGGTTTGGTCATGCCTCAGTCTGGCCGGTGCCTCCATGTTACACTCTGCTGCTGTCAGCCTGTCCTGATACTCATGTATATCTGGCAGCAGTGATGGCGGAATCTTCTGGTGTCTCGCTCCAATTAGCGGCCTGTTTTCAGAGTGGTCTTTGCCAATGGTCTGACTGACTAGGAACTGACTAGAACTTCATTTGCCTTTTTGCTCATTTCGGCACTCAACAGCTGGGTTTCAGTATGTGATTGACAATGTGAGGGTGATATACAGATTGCTATCACTCTAAATATATGGCAGATTCAGATCTGGATACTTCAGTATGAAAAATTTGCCAGTAATTTACCAATAAGAGCTATACAGCTAACAGACTTCTTCCTTCATTTGAATGTCCCCCAATGTTCAATCGCTAGCCTCTCTTCTGCTTAGTGTAATGCACTGTTTAATAAGCTTGCCAGGCCTGAAGATCTCAGAGGCCCATAATCAGAACCCAGTTGAACTGTTATGGAATGAAGCTGAGACATAGCTGGTGATGGATCTCACTTTGATTGGAAGAGGCCCCCCTGGTTTTAATAGGAGCCACCGTGTCTCTGATTATTTGTAGTTGAAGGGGATGATTCCGGAATGTAATTCAGTTCTAATTGTCTGAACACTTATCGACTGTGGCTTAATGAAGTTTAGGTGAGGGAGCCAGAGAGTCTGTGGCCTGTGAATCCGGACAAGCTGTTTCTCTCAACATTCGATTTAAGAGAAGAGCGAGAAATGGCTGTCGGGAATGAACAGAAGTGAACATCCTACCTTCAAGTCAAAAAGTAGTTCTGTCAGTGTACATCATTAAAGCTGCAGGTAATTATATAGGTTGTGAGATGATAGTTTTTTTTTTTTAATGTGGTCTGTAGCCCATAGTCTGCTGACGACCCATTTTCTTTTTGCGTTGTTTTCTCGACCTTTGTTCTTTTATTTTTAAAATGGGATTCATATTAGCCTGAGGCTTAAGAACACCATATACTGTATGGATTGTCTACAGCCCTATTTAATATCAATATTTTACTTGTTTTTTTTTCTTTAAGTATGTACATTTTTTCCCCGCCTTTTCCCAGTACTTTGTCCATCCATCCTTCCACGGGCCCTTGAATAAAGACTGTGGTGTGTAGACCCCGCCTCCCCAGAGTGACCTTGCCAACAGGCCCCCACAGTGAGCTGCTCATCAATCTGGGAGGGGTGGATGGGCCAGTCGTCCGTCACCAGGTAGGGCTCGTAGCTCACACCGTCCACAAAGAGTGCCACCCGGGGTGACTCTACGTTAATGACGTAGTAGTGCCACTCCTTGTCACAGATCTGTAACGAGAGGATAGTGCTTCACATATTAATGTCAAAGACTCTCAGGGAATCCCGACACATCCTATGTCAAGAAAGAACCGCCCACTTCCTGTTTCTGATTCCTACTCTTTTGCTGACTAATGAACTCATTTAAGCACTAGACACAGTCTAAGTCATTAAGTAACATACACATTCACGTGCTCTGCCTCACATGGTCATGTTAGACGGCGGCAGGAATGGAAGGAACACATATATACTATAGATTCTGGTTATTTTGTTTTATTTTACTGATTATGTGATGCTAAAGCCACTTGTATTATTACTGAGTTATGCATATAGAAACCATCACTGATGACTGTACTTCATTTAAGTGGTTCAAGGGTACAGCAGCAATGGGCAGAACCTCCTGAAGTTGATTCCTTAAGGTTTACCGCCACACTGCTCTCTCCAGAGAAGTACATGTTTCATTAATTGCATAAGCGAAGGGTAAAATCTGAAACAAAATTGTCAGAAGAAAAGTGGTGTTCCTAGAAGTTGCCCTCTCCTCCTAGGCCCCTAGGGCTCCTCCTCGAGGAATGGATCTTCTCCACCGCATGCATCATGGGCAGGGCCAAAGATGGCAGGCCGGGCCCTGTCAGTTCAAACGCATCCTTCAGAAAGCAGAAAAGCCTCAGCAGACAGATTCCTGAACATCCAGAGTCTTTTGCAGACTTGCCCTTAGGTCAGCCTCCTACCCATGAATGTGAAACCTTCACAGCACTTTCTCTTTTACCACCACCATGCTCAACATCACATTCAGAGTTGCTCCAGCTTTGTTTCCAGGCCCAGAATCCTCAGCAGAATACAGTGATTAAAGACTTCTGATCATTTCCTCACAGCGGGCTTGGAGTGCTGGTTTACATGCCTTTGCAAGAGCAAAATGTGCAGCAGCCCATAGACATACGAAGCCATCAAAATGATGCTAATCGGAAAATCAGGAATTTTCTCCCCTGGTCGTCACCCTCACACTGGCAGCTTTCAGACCCCCAACAGCAGCAGAGATCAGAACTTATCAGGGGTCATTGATGAGCGTGTGTAGGTCTATCTGATACTATGACATGACCAGAAAGATGGAGTCAAACCTTATTAAGCAGAGTCAACCTAAAAACCCAACATGAAACAGGATATGCACTGATAACCAGTGAGACCCCCGAGGTGGAACATAAGGACAATTAATTCAGCATGATCGGCGACATGATCAATGTCCACCAGCTGACTTGGACAGCAGAACTTGATTGGCTGATAGCCATAGATGCAAGTCATTCTAATTGGCGGTCCAGCCTGACTGATTAAATAGAAAGCTCTGACTTGTTGACAACATTTATCCCTGCTTGTGTGTCATGGCTATGTGCCTTTGTGTCCATCCTGTCAGCTCTCATCGCGCAGAATGTGCCGGAAGGCGACTGCGGTTTGCACCCCAGCGGCGGAACTAATTACCGTTGCAATTAAAAGCTGTTTCTCCGGAGGCCAAATGAACCACAAACAACTTCTTCTCCGACTGCTAATTTGTAACAAGCCAGAGTAAAACCCTTCAGGAGCAGCAAAAATAAACAATAAATCAGCAAAATCTAGATTGTAGACTTTCCTAAATGGTGCAAGATATACTATATGGGCAACATTTTTAGGACACCTACCCATTACACATGGAGGAAATTTATGACATCCCATTCTAAATCCATAGGCATCAATATGGAGTTGGTCCCCCCTTTGCAGCTATAACAGCTACCACTCTTCTGGGAAGACTTTCCATATGATTATGGAGTTTGGCTGTGGAAATTTTTGCCCATTCATCCAGAAGAACATTCGTGAGGTCATGCACTGGTTGCAGTCTCCATTCTAGTTCATCCCAAAGGTGATCAATGGGGTTTAGGTCAGAGCTTCCACAACAAGCTCAGCCAACCGTGAGGTCAGGCACTGATGTTGGACGAGAAGGCCTGTCTCGCAGTCTCTGCCCTAATTCATCCCAAAGGTGTTCTGTCAGGTTGAGGTCAGGGCTCTGTGCAGGCCAGTCAAGTTCCTCCACACCAGACTCACTCATCCATGTCCTTATGGACCTTGCTTTGTACACTGGGGCACAGTCACGCTGGAGCAGAAAAGGTCCTTCCCCAAACTATTCCCACAAAGTTGAAAGCATAGAATTGTCCAAAATGTCTTGGTATGCTGAAGCATTAAGAGTTCCCTTCACTGGAACTAAGGGGCCAAGTCCAACATCTGAAAAACAACCCCATACCATTATCCTTCTTCCCCCAAACTTTACAGTTGGCACAATGCAGAAAGACAGGTAATGATCTACTGGTATCCACCAAACCCAGACCCATCCATCAGACTGCCAGACAGACAGATTCATGACTCCAAAGAACGTCTTCAGTGCTCCAGAGTCCAGTGGCGGCATGATTTACACCACTCCATACAGATCTTGCCATTGCACTCGGTGATGTTGGGATTCTTCAGAATGACCCATTCTTTCACAAATGTTTGTGAACTCGACTACATGGCTAGGTGCTCGATTCTACGCACTTGTGGCAATGGGTGTTAACGAAACACCTGAATTCAATGATTGAGAGCTGTGTCCCAATACGTTTTTCCATATAGTGTATGTCTGCCAGAACCTTTTGGTCTCTCTCCAACATGTAAAAATAGTCCCGTCCATGCACAATCAGGTCATCCAGCTTGACGTAAGTGCACTAGCAGAACCTGCTCGTGACCATTCGTCAGTGACAGAGTTCTAGAGACTGTCTCCTGACTGCAAGTTTATATGTGTGTCAGTAATCAGGGGCTTGACAATGATCTGTGTCCTCGGGGTGTGGTTTTACTTTGTCTTTTTACCTACTTAATGAAACAACGATCTGCGGCTAATGAGCCAGAGAGTGCTACCCTCCAGGGCAGTCAGCACTAGCCAGCTGAGTAGGCGATCTCTTCGCCAGCCGATGAATTTTAAAAGGCCGTCAGAGGCGTGGAAGGCAATCAAAGTGCTTTGTCTCTGAGTGCAGTGCGTATTTTTAAATTAGGGCCGACCAGCGTACTGTTCAATAAGAAATGGACCCAGGATATGTGACCAGATGGCCGCCTGTCAAACATCAGGGGAAGTAAGTTGCTGTTGGACCCTTAAGTAAGCACTGCTTGCGTAAATTCCTTGTGGAGTCTGCAAGCCCTAAAGAGATCCCTCCTCCTACTATGTGGCTGATGATTAGCAAACTGTCCGCCAGCAAATGTTCCCTCATGCATGATTCTTATTGAACTTCAGTTCCAACTAAAAAAGTATAAAGACGTGACACTTGGTTTTGTTGTCAAGCTCAATATAAAAGTGTTTCATTATAATACTGAGGCAGGCAGGCCGCCTTTCCCTTCAGTGAAGACAGTTTCCTTTATGATATGCTTGGATCAAAAGGACCAAGCTCTCTTTATATTAGGAGGAGAATAAAATATAGAGTGATATTCTGATAAACCAGGGCTGGGCAACCTTATCTGCAAAGGGCCGGAGTGTATGCAGGTTTTTGGGATAACCTTTTGGTCAGCTGTTCAAAGCCAGGTGTGAGGAAACGTCAGCCAACTGGTCCTGTGATGAATAATCTCACACCACTTGCAGAGAAAAGCCGCAAACACAGCAGCCCTTTCTGGATAAGTCCCCTGTGATAATCAGTCAATACTGGACATCTGGCATAAGCATGGAGAAAGTTGCAAAAATTAACACAAGCAGGAACCATTGGGAGGTACTGAGGCCTTAACACACACTGCTTGGAGGTGAGAGTGCAGCTTCCTGAGGGTGAACATAGTGCACGTGTATGTGCAGACGTGTGCATGTTTATGGGTGTGCACATATGCATGTGTACATAACATAAGAAATTTACAAACGAGAGGAGGCCATTCGGCCCATCAAGCTCGTTTGGGGAGAACTTAAATAATAGGGCATGTTGTTAAAATCTTATCTAGCTCTGGTTTAGAGGAACCCAGGGTTTTAGCTTGTGCTACACTAGCAGGAAGACTATTCCATACTCCAACTACACACTGTGTAAAGAAGTGCTTCCTCAAATTCATTAAAAAATTTCCACTTATGGCTATGAATTCTAGTATTTAAACTAATATTGAAATACTGAAATAGCCATTTGGCTAAAGAGCATCCAGACCTGTTAGAATCTTATATACCTGGATCATGTCCCCCCTTAGTCTCCTTTGCTCGAAGCTGAACAGATTCAGCTCAGCTAACCTCTCCTCATAAGACATTCCTCTAAGACCAGGAATCATTCTCGTAGTCCTACGTTGCACCTTTTCCAAGGCAGCAATGTCCTTCTTAAGGTATGGTGACCAAACCTGCACACAATATTCTAGGTGGGGTCTTACCAAGGAATTATATTATCGTAGCATCACCTCCCTTGACTTAAACTCCACACACCTAGAGATGTAACCCAATATTCTATTGGCCTTTTTTATTGCTTCCCCATACTGGTGAGAGTGGGACATGGAAGCATCAACATACATACCGAGGTCCTTTAAAGTAAGTGTGAGTTTGCATACATGTGACTGGAAGTGTCTGTGCAACTAGGTGTTTATATCTCTCTGTGAAAACAACCATTACATCCCCAACGGGTGATAGCCCCCCCCCACCCCACCTGTTCCAGCTTCCAATGGAATTCGGCTGGCCGGAAGGTTCCGCCCTGCGTGAAATCCCTCCTCAGCAGGAACACCAGCCGGCAGTTGTGCACAGAGAGAGCGTAGTGATGCCGGTTCATCTCTGTGCGGAAAACACAGGGTGACACGCTGAAAACAGACACTATCCCACACAATGATTGTAATGATCTAGATGTGCGCCTGTCAATGACTCATTTCCATATGCTTGGGCAGTGACATGGATTAAGCAGATTATCTTCTATTAGTCCCTCCTGTCAATAATTCTAACATGTTGTTGAACAACTGTGATGGGAAAGGAAGGCCTTGGCCGCTGACAGAAGGTTCAGTAACACGTTTAAATGGTCCAACTCCCAAAAAGCCCATGTGCTCACCTCATTGGCTCAAGTCAGAAAAAATAAAAATTCAACTAGGATACAGACTACTGACTGTCTGCTTACCAATAAAGGAAACAGAAATATTACGAGGCTTTAAATAAGTAGAGTGTATCAGCAGGGTGTCCTGTGGCAACAATAATAAAGAATAAACAGCTGTAAAAATCTTTTGCCCCAAATTCAGGTCATACAGCAGCCCTCAAGAAACCCCCCTCGCCTATTGTCAGCTCATTCACTATCCTCTCTTCCATATATTCTCAAAGCCATCAGTTCATCCCCTACTTGTCTGCAGGCTCTTTCTTTGGTTCCTGCTGTTTCCCACACCTTCACCCAAACACGGAGTTTCAAACCACAGCCTCACCGGTTTTGTCCGAGTTGCAGAGCAGAGTCTCCTTTTCGGCCCGTAAACCTGGACTGGGTCCATGCTTCATCCAAGTGGCGATGGTGAACTGGTCCGTCAGGTTCTGGGGCACGACCAGGTCCGGGATGTTGGCTGCCTGCCATCCTTCAAAGCGGAAGATGAGGTCGCTGTCGCGCCCACTGTCAGTGAGCAAGGAGGCCGTCCAGTTGGTGGTGCTACTGGGAGCCGGTAGAAGGTCCATGCTGCCTGATGCAGCCCCTGGCAGTGACACACCTTCCTTCAACATTTACATCGACTGGACACAATCCAGATGGATTATAACTATTGCAAAAAACTAGATGGTTACCATAAAATTACTAATAAACCTTTCTAAAGAGATAAGATATAATGTATGAGGCTCTCCCTTACTGGTAGATGTACAGAAATCCCATTTATTTATGAAAAGTATCCATTCCTTTCTGTACTTAAGTAATTAAGACCAATGTTAACAAAGAATTCAAGCTCACATTAAGTATGCGGCTGATTGTTCAGTTTAGCTACTTCCCCCTCAACTACTGATCCGTTTAACACTGATCATAATGCAGAATGGCTACTTGTGCAGACTCTACAGACTTCCTGCTCCAGAGTCTCACTGACCATATTACAGAAATTGCATAAGCCGGTCAAATGGCAAGATGGGGGCACAGTTTATAGATTTCTGCCTGCCAGTGGAACGAGCTGCGACAGTGTGACCTCAATGATTTTTCCTGAGAGGCGTTTCGGCAGAAATGAACAGATCTGTTTATTTGATTTTGCATGAAATCTCCTATCTGTGCAGTAAGCTGTTTAGCTAATTCAATTATTTATACAGTTTCAAGGTGTTTGAAAATTATGAGTCTTTATTACAAGAACAAAGTGCTGTTCTCTTTGTCCTCTGCACTGAATTTTCTTTCATAACAATCAATATGGCATGAGGCCCATCAGCCCTGTACCGCCTTCCGTGCCAGAGCCGAGCTGGAGGCCGTCTACTGGAGAACATAACAGTTTTCATTACTGCCGATTGATTTTTCTTAGCAATAAATGCACTTGCGGGTTTCTTCAAGGAGTTCCTGAATCTGCTTCGAGGAGCGTGGCCCCTGGGGGCCGAAGGGCACTGGGAGGTCGACGCCGTCAATCCCGGAGAATTCCAGAAAGCCGTATGAGGAAGAGGCCCCACTTACTAGAGCCTTCTCTTGCCCTACCTTCTTTATCACTTTCATCAAAATTTTATGTCGACAGGCAAGCTTCTAAAAAGCTATCATTTCAATAAATTCCACAGCTGACATATTTGCCTAGTGATACAGAATTCTCACACATTATTAATCTCGGTAAAAGAAAGCTATTAGCTTTTAGGGTTCGATTTTATCTTTTAAAATGAGAATTAATATAAAGTGCTTTAAAAACAGTCTTCCAGTCAGTGAGGTGCCTTTTATGATACTTCTGAATCAACTTGGTGTTTATGGTCGAAAATGGACGATTTATTTTACTGTAGATGAGTTAACGATCACTGTGCTTTCGGACAGCAGTTAACAATGCACACTGGACTAAGGGTGATTGTGTTCACATCATTTAAGATTATTGCACACTTTCTTTGATGTGCTTTAATAGTTGTTTACTGTGTGTTTCCTGCAGGTGATGCTGCGGACGAGGACGATTCCCTTGGGGAAATGGGTGCTGCTAGGCGATTGGACGTGTCAATTTGTCACAAGGACTGTAATGGCTACAGGGTCGTGGGTTCGATTCTCTCCCCCGGTTGTATGGAGGCTGTATGTTCTGTTTGAATGGATTTCCTTCTGCTGTCAAAAAACATGCATTTTTGGGCAAAATCGTGTCTGCAAATTACCTATAGTCGGTGATTGTGGGTGGAAGTATTTGTCCTGTGATGGACTGGGGTTCACTGCAGTATGTGCGGATAATGACTATTAAGCTAAAAGGTTATGGATAACGGATGGGTGAGAGTCTCTCCATAGCAGATAATAGCTGCTTAGCTGACATTTTAGTCCAGAACAACTATTATTTTCCAATAATACAGAGAATTATACCAGAGAAGCCCTCACCTCCTACACTGATGCCTGTCATAGGATACAGAACCGTGGTTATAAATTCTCATCCTCTATGCAACCCTGGCCCCCACACGAAGCCTACCACAGAGTTTCTGCAGGGAATTCTCCGAATAGGTCTCCCGGTCGCAGCCCTTCCCAATATGGCTGGTCTGTAGCTCCACGGTGGCCCGCACTGAGGACACGGGCTCATCGCACGTGTCCAAGTGCATCTTGGGAAACAGTTGCTTGCTGCCTGTTCCTGGTTCATAGTCCACCCGTTTGTTCCAGCCTGGCGGAGATACAGATATACTCATACAGGTGAATTGCATAAGCTTAGGTAATGTGTATACTGAAAGAAAATAGTAGCATATTAAAACCTGGTTTTATGTATTTATTTGGTATACTGTTATAGCAAGAAACGCAGGAGGAGACTACAGTTCATACAAGAAAGCAGTGTTTTTCCTCATAATTACTCACTCATTATGTTACGGTGTAATTTCACTAAAAGGAATTTCAGCCTGAAATGTTGTCAACACACATTAGCAGGAAGGCAGGTGAGCTACACCCATACCACTTGGCACGGTGTTCTGTCTGTTACTCATACATCTATAAACGCACACAGCTATTTACTGATCTCTCGAAACGCTGAGGTTCCTCTGTTGAGAGGAGGAGGCTTGTGTGCATCAGGTAAGCTAAGACCTACTGAAGTGCTCAGCTTTACCAGGAGAACCTGATGAATGTAAACATTACAACAAACAACAGTGCTGGGAGACAGATCCTTCAGAATGGAAGGTACTCGACATGCTACTGTTGTTTCAGAAACGAAAATCTGAAGCTGCACTGCAAAGATTACTGCTGGAAGATGGAATGTAACATTTAATACACATGTAAAAGCTGTTTTTTTTTCAAGATAACAGTTATCATTGTCAAATATCAGAAAGAGGTCAATATGTGAGTGAAAAGCTCTCAACCATGTCCAACTTTGGAACATTCTTCGAAAAAAAAGTGCATGACAGAATCGCATTGATTGGAATTCAGTGATTAAGAGGTGTGTTCCAATACTTATGTCCATATAGTGTTTAATGAGACAGACTGGATTGTGCCCTCAAGGCTAGTGGAAGAAACATCAATGAAGTGTGATATGCTGACGATACCACATTTATGAAGAAAATAAAGCATATTTGAGGAAATTAGACAACAGAATGAAACACATGAGAATACAGATACATGTGAAGGAAACAAAGGTTAAAATGAGAGGATCAGTAGGTCTCTTTAATGTTTATGGAGAACATAGACATTATAGACAGCTTTCACCTTCCTGGGATTAATAACACCAAAAGTAGGATCCATCAGCCAGGAAGTATGTTACCGGCTGGCACTTGGCAATGAATCAACAGAAGGACTGACGCAACTTCAAGAACAAAGGACAGAATCATTCTGAATATGGTATTTTCTGTGACTCCTTATTAACGGGAAAGCTGGACAGGAAGAGGTCTGACACCTTTGATCTTTGGAGTTGGTGAAGGTTTTGAGAATACCATAGGCCGCAAGAAAACTGTTGATCAGATCAAGCCTGAAATTTCACCTGCAGCACAAAGAACCAGCCTGAATCTGTCTTATTTTGGGCATATTATAGTAAGACCCAGTGCATGGACAAGACCATAATTTGCTATGAATATGCCTTTGAGATACCTGAAGACCAAAGTTCTAGAGGAGTGTCACCTCTATGATGGCCAGGAGTCAACACTGACATTATGCCACATAATAATGACAAAAGGATGGATAATATTATTCCATATCCTAAGGTGGGCTAAGCCGTTACATACTCTGCAGTGTCTTTCTCAACCCCAACTTCTACTCACGCCACATTTTCAGGGTTGCATGGCCCTGCATACCATTACTAACCAAAGTCGATGATACTGCAGCTTAAGTACTGCTAGTCAAGTGTAACCAATGACTCATGACCTGGCTCCTTGATCTTATTAAGTGCTTTAATCCCATGACTTAAAAAGTGGTAAAATCTGTTAACCTAATTCTGTGTCAGGAGAAATACACTGTCAGAAAAAATGGCATAGCCCTGGTACAGTTTTGTTCCTCAAAGTGCAACATTAATGGACCACTATTGGTGCAAAAAAGCTCCTCAGCGTCCATTTCTGTATTTAAAAAAGTACATTTACCTACAGCTGGGGTACAATTGGCAGATCCTTGAGGGTACAGCCCCAGTGACAAGTAATTGTACCCTCAAAGGTACAAATTGGAACAACTCTGCATTCATCCAACGTCAAGACAGATACACAGCTCTTCACTTTGGGGAGTGGGCTGTTTACTGTATACCCTCAGGCGTGTCTTGACTTACCCAGAAAAGAGAGAAAATTAGCAAAATAATAAAGATTAATCCGCTCCAGGGAGATCACATGGCTCGAGGCGGGATGAGGAAGGTGCAAAAAGCCGGTGCCCCCCAAAAGACAAGAACAACAGGGATGCCCTGTGGCAGGACACAGCAGAGAACTCGGGATGGGCGTGGAGCTACCATCATATTTTAGGGGCAGAATATTCCCCTGCTGTGGGAATGGAACGCTGAAGCCAGTCGTGCTAATGCAGTGAGGATTATGTATATGGAATGAGAGCGAGGGGAGCTCGCTTATCATCGTATTGTATGTAGACCTTGCTTATTACCCAGTATCCTTTGCAAAGGCATATGCAAATTACATGTTGACCCCTCTGCAAACTGCAGCATTTCTCAACTGAGGCCTAGACCTTGTCACCCAAAGGGGCCAGCCACTCATCCCCACCCATCTCAATACTCAAATAAAGACCCAAGTGTCCTACCCTGTCAGCAAATCAAGTCATGAACATCTCAATTCATCTAATAACACAGACAATGAGGATCAAAGAAGCCACAACCTACCTTGCCAGCCGGGTTTGCAAGCAGGTTTGACGTCAATGCGCACAAGCGCGTTCTCTCTCGCTCTCTGCTGACCGCAGTCAAAAGCAGTCACCATGATTTTGTAGCGCCTCTGCTTGTCATAGCTCAGCCTCTCTGTGTTTCTGATGTTGCCTGGAAGAGATGAGAACCTGTTAAGGTCATTCAAGGATAGCAGTAGTTTAGCCTCATGTCATGGTTGGCAAGCAGCTGAACATATTAAAACTTCTTTTCGGTTAATTCGTTTAAACGTTCAATTTCATGCATGTAGAAAGACAATTAGCGAACATAAATTGAGGTTTTGCTCTGAGGGAAATTGTCGCATTTTGTGTGTAAACTCAAAACTTGGTTTTCATGATTCAGTAATCATTTGTCTTTGTCTAGACAGAGCTGGTTAATTAGTTGTACGGGTTATGCTTGGCTTGAGTGAGACAGAAACTGTTTTCGATAAAAAAACATCCCACCTCTCAGAATTTTACACCCAAATTTCTGTGCTCTTTTTAGCATGGAAAAGGTTCTACTGCCAAAGTAGTTAAACACTTGAGTTGCTCCTTATCTCTAAGCTCTTCTTTCAAATTAAATAGCTGCATTGTGGAGATGCTTCTCCAGCACTCAGCAATGCCATGCCAAACTGCAATCCTTTTGTTCTCGTACAAACCTCCCACGATCCCTTTCTGCCATTCTCTGCAGGTCGTGCTGAGTCTCTGGCCAGCAGTAAAGTCTCCCTTTGTGTCAGACACAGTCCTCCTGTCTGACTGTCTGTTAAGTAAGCGCAGTGTGCTGGCATTATCTGTCCAAGCTCAGACACCGAGGGACATGGGTCAGTATATGTCCTACAACCCATATGGCTAAATATTTACTAGTGTGGCTGCGGAGGCTGACAGTTTTTTTTTTTTTTAAATAATATATATATATATATTATGTAGATAAAGCCATGGACACTTCTGAATTTTAGTATACTACATCTTACAGTACATACTTATATTTATACTGTACTATATTTCTACTTAGCATTGCGTTATATTTCACAATCACATTGCTATTTTTATAGTCGAATAACGACAGGGAAAGGTAGTGATGGGACAGAAAATACCGAGATTTCGGAGCTTTTCTTGTCAGAGTAAAGGCCAGCGACTTGACGCAGGGCGTAGGAGTCAGAGGTTTCCAGTCCTGTCAGCTCTTAGAACCTTTTACGAAAGCAAGATGAAACCTTTGGGTGTCCTGTATTTCCCATTTAGAGAGACTGATTGCTCCCCAGTTTGTACTACGCACAACACCTTTTGATGTGTTCTGAAAAATGACCCTGGAAATGGCAGGAGGTGATCCTCAGATCCTCAGATGCTTGTGATCAGGCTGGCTGATTGGTGAATGGTGAATAGCATGTTGGTTCTGTACTGTCATGACAAAAGTGCTAAAATCTGTGGCCATTAGCTGGTCAGTGTTATTTAATAACACACTGATATATGACCAAAATCTCATATTCCAATGAGGACACATCACGAAATAGCATATTTTCTGTAAATTCAATGAATAAATGATTTATATAAAATGACCACATGGAGAGACCTATTTCTTATTACATTTTGAATTATTCACTCGACAAATAAAAGATACCGATATTTCATTATTTTTTTCCTTTTAAAGTGGTACCTTGGAACATGAACTTAATTCGTTCCAGAAGGCTGTCTGAGCTGCAATTTGGTTGAGGTCCAAGTAGAATTTCCCCATAAAAAAAAAACAATGTAAATTAATCGAATCCATTCCAGACCCCCAAATGATTGCCTTTTCAAACTTATCTACATACCTAACTAATGATAAAAAACATTGACAATCAATATAAAACATATGAAAAAGCACACAAACAAAAGCAATAAACATGATATAAATGAAAATTCATGAGCTTTTTGCCTTTATTGAGCTGAACTGATGGCAAACAGTAAGTGACAGGTGGAGAGGAGGAGGAATGGAGGGATTATTCTTTGAAAGGGGAGATGCAGCTCGATTTGTACAAGTTTTAGCAGGTCTGTCTTGTTTTGTCGTATTCTGCGTTTTCAGTCGTGTTGTGGCTAGATTTTTTCAACCGACCCATTTGAGGTGCAGATTGGTACCTCAAACACATTTCGACCCACAGAAGTTTTAGTAGGAATGGTCGAATTGCAAGATTTCGGTCGAGGTACTGTACAAGTCGAAAAAAAATTCCACGGACCCATTCAATGTCCGCGTTGGTCGTTTGAGTTCCAAGGTTATACTGTATTTCGGACCTTTCTGCAAATTTCCAATTAAGCGTGTAACAAAATATAAAATATTAATGTCTAAAATATAAAGCATGTCGCTCAGTGTACAAATGCACATAACCTAGTATGCATGTGTCCGCTGATTGCAATGAAAATTGAGGCCCTCATGCAAATTTCCTGCTTGCCTACGTGCCATGAGTAAAAGTGTGATTTGCGACACAATGAAATGAACAATAGGTGTTTCTATCGTCACATGATGTGTATTATCATATCGCCCAGCCACACACATATATCAGTGCTAGAAAAGTGTGGCCGAGAGCATGTGCTCTGCTTAAATGTGCTAATCAGCATTAATTATTGTAGCTGTTTGATTATGCAAACCTAATTTCAGTTAATACAATGGAAATGATACTTTTGAAGCACTTATTATAAACTAGCATTTCATGTTTCAAATGTTAAGACTGTAAAAAACAACATTATCATACCTGAGTTTTTGTATTTAACAAAATATATGTACAGTAGACAGTTAATGCCATGTTATACAGTTCCATCAGGGAATACAAGTTCAAGTACTTTTACTTAAAAAGTATATTTACAAGCAAGTATTTAGTAAAGTAGAAAGGTCAAAGGTGTACAGGTGTACCTTTACTAGAATACAAACCCCATTTCCAGAAAAATTGGGATATTATTTAAAGTGAAATAATATGATACATTATTTCACGTGATTATTATTTTTTATTATTCATTTTATTTTTATTATTTTTATTCATTCATTATTTTTGTCATTTAACTGACAAAACTACAATTTTCAACCGTTGTAGTGAGCAAATTAATTGTATTTTGTATATATAGGCAAAGTTAAAATTTGATATCTGCAACCCACTCAAAAAATAAGAGTGCACAGAATATTTCAGTAACGGACTGCATTAAGCAGGTGAGTTGGTAGCAGGTGAGGTATCATGAATGGTTATTAAAGTAGCGTCCATCCAAGGCTCAGTCTTTGCAAGCAAGGATGAGTAGCAGCTCACCCCTTTGTGCCAGAATTTGTGAATTTGTTAGTCAGTTCAAAAGGAACATTCCTCATTGCGAGAATGCATAGAATTTAGGTTTTGCAACATCTACAGTACATAATATCATGAAAATATTCATAGAATGCAGAGACATCTCAGTACGTAAAGGGAAGGTCAGACATCACTGCAGAATGCATGTGATTTTCGAGCCCTGAGGCCTAAAGAACTGTCATGCTTCTATGACAAATATAGCCACCTGGGCACAGGAGTGCTTCGGAAAAGCACTGTCACATAGCACAGTCCATCGCTGCATCCAGAAGTGCAACTTGAAACTGTAACGCATGGAGGAAGCCATACATCAACAAAAATGGAAGGAAGTTCTCTGAGCCCAAGCTCATCTCAGATCGACCAAAAGGCTGTGGAACTGTGTGCTGTACTCAAATGGGTCCATATCTCTGCTTGTTTTCAGAAAAAAAAACTGGCATTGAGTTCTCCTTGCTAAAGATAAAACTGACCATCCAGATTGTTATCAGTGAAAGGTGCAAATTCCAGCATCTGTGATGGTTTGGGGGTGCATCAGTGCCCATGGCATGGGACAGATGCATGTATACGAAGGTAACCTTGACTCTGAGGCATATATTAGGATTTTAGAGAGACATACAGTATGCTGCTGCCTGTCCAGATCTATCTCCTATATCTATATATATTTTATATATTGAAAATGTATGCTGCATTATGACATGGAGAATGGCGACCACAGACAGCTGAGCAGCTGAACTCCTGCATCATGCAACAATGGACAGATTTCCAATTGCAAAATTATTAGTATCCTCAGTTCCAAAACTATTTAAAACTGTCATTAAAAGGAAATGTGATGTGACACATTGGTAAATATGCCTCTGTCCCAACTTTTGTTGCGTGTGTTGCAGCCATCAAATTCTAACTTTGCATGTATTTACAAAATGCAACTAAGTTGGTCAGCAAAACTGTTGAAAATCTTTTCTTTGTACTTTTATCAGTTATATAAAGGTTCATGCGAATTAACATATAACTGATTTTTGTTTTTATTGCATTTTAGAAAATATCCCTGCTTTTCTGGAAATGGGGTTTGTACATTTTTGCCTGTTTATTTATTCTCTCAGTTTTACTTTGCTTGACGAGGGACAAATACTTAGCAATAACTGAGTTACTACTGAAGTAGAAATCGGGAACCAATTATGAACAAATATAACTGCTACTTGAAATAAAAGATGCACCGTTATTCATTTACGATGAACAAACATGGAATCTGCATTTAACTTGAGTTATTCATTACTTGTTACTTCAGTAGTTCTTTGACAGTTCCTTCAGTAGTTCTTTGATAGTTCCTTCAGTAGTTCACAAAGGCTTACAGAATTAACAGATATAGTAACAAATATAGTAACTGCTTGAGGTAAAACATGCATCATAATTCATTAATGATGAATGAACATAAGATCAGCACGTAACTTAGACTTAGTTTGTGGTTAATTAATACATAAGTAATAGCTTAATACATTACAGTGATACCTTAGAACACAAACTTAATTTGTTCCAGGAGGCTGGTTGAGTTATGATTTGGTCGAGGTCCAAGTCACCATTTCCCCATAAGAAATAATGTAAATGAATTTAATCCCTTCCAGAGCCCCAAATGATCACCTATTTAAACTTATCTACCTACCTAACTAATGATAAAAAGCATTAACAATCAATATAAATCTAACACACACATGAAAAGCACACATACAAAAGTGATAAATGACAACCCAATACTCCGAAGCGAGAGCAGACACACATGCACCACCTTCACGTCTCCCTATATTTTCCTTTTTAAGTTCTAAAGTTACTCTCACTACTTTCCTCTTTGGTTTGCTGATATCACTGCTTACATTCTTAGGGGGCATGATTACTGTATCACTAAATGTACTGTAGATAAAGCACCTGAGTTGGTCGAGTTAAGAGGCGTTTGAGTTCCAAGGTTGCACTGTGTTTCTGTTCCTTCAATTAAAGTGTAATTGGATTAAGGTTGCTTTGTACTGCATTATAACGGTGTCTATAGTGCAGTGTAGATGAGATCTTCCTTTCATAATGCATAATAAACATGGTTATAATGTGTTATGCCATTTTCTAAATATATCCATGTTTATAATGTTTTAATGAATGCATTATAATGTGTTATGAATATGTTCATATATTCTTATATACATGGCATTCATGGAAAGTGTTACCATACCATACCATACCATACCATACCATACCATACCATACTATACCATACCATACTAGTTGAAGGTCTATCCTTTATTGGGGAAATTTAAACTCTTAATTGCCGCAGGTAGGACTCTGGGAATCCCATACTTTTATTGTTTACTGTTCTCAGCAATTCAATGACATAATCTTCTTACGGTATCTTAAGTAGGAGTAGCAGTAGGTACCTGACCACCGTGGTGATTTTATCGCTTCATTACTTCATTCTTGAAGAGCATTGTGAGTAAATCATTTTCCATGCTATTGACTTGACTCTTATGCTCACCTCCAAACCTGCCAGTGGCTCTCTGTCCCACTTACTGAACTATGTAATTGCCTTCACATCTTTCCTTGTAAAGCCACTTCAGCCAAAAGCCTGTTGTATTTAGCATCCTAATCACCATTCCATGGATAACCACACAGGACAGCCCTTCAGAAGAAGGCGCCCTTGAGAAACTCATTTATAAGTCGCTTTGGCTCTGATTGGGAAGACGCCAGCCGCACAGTCAAAGTGTCCCTTGAATGCGAATAAGGGGTAGCGAGCCAATTGCCAAATTATAGAAATGACCAAATTGGATGAAAATTGACCTGGATATAAAATGGATCTCATATTATTTTACAGCTGCTGTATGAGGCATGGATGGTCCATCAACAGACCATAATGGTTGATGGTTCCCTGCATTTTGTGTGTGGCAAAGAAGCATGCTTCGGATTGGTAATTATCTTGCCCTGAGCAGCAATCAGAGATGATAAGGCCTCCAATGACAAGTTAACCTGCGTGTGATTGATGATTCAGCCAATGTGTACGCAAGAGTGAAGCAACCATTTCCTACAATCTTAGTTGGACAGTGAATATTTATAGCACTAAAAAGCTACTAAGACTATAAAACCCTGTTAGACTCATACTATTTTTTGTTTTTGGTCGTTAAAACTCAGTTTGCAGGTCGACAGATGTAGATGTAGATATATGCTTCACACAAATCTTATTTCTGTATAAATTAAAGTCTTGGATTTTAGATAATGATTTCTTGATTGGTCAAAGACATTTTTGGATGTTTTGACATTGTTGGCTTTTGGGAAAATGGGTGGTCAGGAGAGGAACTGATAAGTGGTCTGACAATGGATACGACCATGTCCATGCCTAGGGGTAAGAGCACATAAAACTCACCGTTGCGGTCGATGGCGAAGGGCGTTCCCGGGGTGACGATGTCATAGTTGCAGATCTGGCTGTACTGCGGCGAGCAGTCTCGGTCTGTGGCTTCCACCTGCAAGATGCTATCGTAGATCTTCCCCTCGGTCACTGCCGCATGGTACACCGGCTCACCGAACACAGGTGGGAATTCATTTACGTCGTCCACTTGGATGTGCACTGTGGCCCTGAGGGCGGAGAGCGGGGGGTGATGGGGGTGACACCTCTCACTGCACTGCCAGTGATTTAATCACTCGCATCATCTCTCCTACATCCCTTTCACACACAATGTCAACATTAAACACTCCTGAGGATCATACTATACAATAGTCCAGCAGACAATATTTACTAAATCATTTAATTGCAAGCATATGTGACCCATCACCACAAAATGAGTCTTATGGGTGAAGTTCTACCAGTGCGACTTAAGACTCATTTTGTGGCGACGGGTCACATATTGTGAGAGATACACGCAGTGGGCTCCCCCCGACCTCTGCAGTAGGCTCACTCACTTGTGGGACTTTTTCCGGCTGGCTGCACTGTCCCCAGTGCCACAATCATAGGCCTGGATGGAAAAGCTGTACTCTCTCCTCGTCTCACAGTCCACGGGGTCTCGGGCCCGCAGCACCCCCTCGCCGGACGTCCGGTTCAGCACCACCGCCTCAAATGGGATGTCCTGCCCAAGAACCCTGAATGCGCAGATTCCTCCTGTAAAGATACACAACAGGGGTCTGCAAAAGTCTCTCCTATAACCAGAGGTGGGAAGATCAGGTTCACAAAGTAAAAATCCAGACCAAGATTTTGTTTCAACCAACCAGTTGAGTATAAAGAGTCACATTCACAGGGTACTCAACTGGTTGGTTGAATCAAAATATTGGTCTGGATTTGTAAATTCTGAACCTGAAATGTCGACGTATGCTTATAACATAGGGAGCTGTCCCACGATGATGAAAAGTCATCCGACAGGTTACTTCATCCATTTATAACCATTTTTTGCCAATATATAAGCCTCAGTGCCACATACAGGTGACACACCCAGACCTTGAAGCCCCATCTGCAGGCCAAGCACCTGTCCTGTTTCACCGTTTGCTAAAGCCGAATTCCCCGTTTGCCTTTATCCCACATTCCATTCTCCCATCCTGTGTCACGTGGCTCTGATCCAGAGCAGGTCTGACACCAGCTCATAACTCATCATCCAACTGTAGTCTAGCTGCAACGGCAATCCTGATTCACTGCTGCAACATTTGGTTTGGACAAGGATTATTGATGTGATTGTTACTGTTGTAGAACAGCCTGGCTCAATTTTAAGTGCTTAATCACTTTATAAGTATTTGTGCATCATTTAGATTGTTTCGTAGAAATAGGTGTCAAAATTTATATCTAAAACATACAGGCTAATGCAGAATCATTTAAGTGTGAAATACAACCACAGAATGGCATGGAGGAGTGGAGGGGGGGGGGAGTGGCAGAGTCAATCTCAAGCAGTGCAGAAGGCACACTGCAGGGGTCCTCGCAGTTCAGCAGTCCATTGAAGGGCACAAACTGTAGGAGACTGAGAAACACCAATTCAGCTAACTGCAGGAGGAAATCGCAGTGCCCAGAGGAAATGAACAGAAAATGTGGGCAGAGCAGGAAAATGGCACACGCACATGTGAAAGGCCTTTGCTGGAGGTGCGAATCAACAGAGCTGCACGCTGGGCCTCTGCACCCAGAATACACTGTAATTTTATTTTTTTAATTATGACGCAGATTACGAAGCACATACTTCCTTGTAATACCTCAGGAAAGCTGTGTCTTTGATATTCACAGTAAGCTATTAGTTTTATGCTGGTGGTCAAATAAGTAAAAGGAAAATGGCAAAAGTTTCTGGTGGTATTTATGATTAGAGAGTAATCACAACTCTCCCATCTCTAAGGGGCTGGTTTTTTTCTCGCCAGAAGCATAGAATTAAATAGAGTATTTACTGATTTTGAATAACTGTGTGTGTGTGTGTGTGTGTGTGTATAAAAGAGTGTTTTGTGTAAATGATCTGTAAACTTTGCCTGCAGCTTACAATACATTCAGTTTAATATGATGGGGCATGTAGCAGTACCTGTACACCGTTCCCTGCCTGTCCACTAGGGGGCGATCGGGGCAGAGCATCCCACTAAGACTGAAGACACCTTGTACATCAGCAGAGCTAAAGACAACACTGGGCTCCAGACAGCCGTGCTGATCCCACACCGACAGCTTCAACAATAAAACAATGTTACATATCTTTAAAAGCAACAGAATGGAATGATATTAGATGGGATTGATAGCCAAGAAACAGGGTATGAGGGTGCTTCAGATCAGTAAATCATAATGAGGTTATTATAATATTATAATAGAATCAAATAACTCATGCATCCATCCATCTATATTGTAACTGTTTAGCTCAGGACTGTAGGGTGAAATAACTCAGAAAAGCGTAAACCGAATTCGATCACCATGCGCTGACATGCCTTAAGCTCCGCAGAGGAGTTATGCAGACCTGCCGGTCTTCTGGAGAGCACAGATAAGCCACACACTTAGCTTCTCTGTGTTTCCCTCCTTCAGGCTGCATTCCCATCTCACCTGCCCCAAACATCTGGCAACACTGGGGAATACAGTGATGCCCAAGCTGACAGCCACACAGCTGCTTCCTGCATACTGTTAAATCCATTTGAATCTCTATTATGTACTTCACAGGGTGCAGAAGTTGACAGTCGAAGCATTTCCTGAAACATCCCTCTTCAACTTTAGGCATCGCTATGCCTTTTATAGTGTAAAGTAGCAGATAGGAGAGAGACAGGTCTAGCTTATTAGAGACATGAATTTCAACAGTCCCTTCACCCAGAATACCAATAGCATCCATTCAACTGAAAACAAATGTTAATTATTTACTGTCTAAATTTGGCTGTGCTTCTGTGCAGCCCTGCATAGTTCTGACTATACTGCCTTCCAGGGAGTGTCCTGCTGGTGGGTTGTTGAGGCTGATGACGGGCATTTTGGTTGCTGTGACGTGCCGTAGGTCACCCACCACCTGCAGATGATGTATTCATGGCGGGTATCCCGAGCCATGCAGGAGTCTCACGCTACATACGCAAGCGGCTGAAATGCCAGCCGGATATAAAGGAGACATTCATGTCTTTTTCCAGCAGCCCTTCCTTTCGATATTTATTAGGGTACAGTGTGGGGATTTGAGGAGCTGAAAAGCAGCGTGGCTCCAGGAGAACCAGCCTGGGGGGTCTGAGATAAGGAAGGAACATGGGGAGGGGTGAACCTGGTCAACTAGCACCAGCAGCAGGGAGAGGTGCAGTTTGGAGATGCATTTTGGCTATTGAGTAACTATGACAACAGACCACATCACCACACGACCAGAATGGGCAATCTGATGGTCCCAAAGAGGAATGTGCAACAAACATCCTCCATTGCATAGGTCAGGAGGTAAGACTGAGATGGTACCTTGTTCCACCCATTAGAAAGCAGTGTCCTCCCCCACAACCACACTGAATTGGGTTACATAGCAACCGTCGGCAGACAGGTTAATGAACTAAAGGGCAAAGTTAATTATCATCTCCAATGCTTTCTCAGCTTCCCAACAACCAACCCTACAGTAAACCCATTAGTTTTCCAGGTGACCTCGTCCTCCCCACAAGTTCTGCCATCTCTAAGCAGCTCAACCACTGTTAGCCGTGGAAACTTTAAGAGCACGTGAATGAAAATGTAGCTCTATCTCTGAGCCACAAGTTCCAGAACCTTATAGATACTCTAAAAGGGAATCTTAGGAATCTGTGGATAAACACGACCATTAATAACCACTATTAATAACACGAGAGAGCAGGTTAAACAGCCATCATCCCAGCTCACACAATAGTAAGTAATGACAAACTATTTCCCATAACTGTAAGCCTGTCTATCTTCATTGGGCACTCTGTGAACTATAGGCTATGTACAGATTTCTAAACTGATCAAAATCAATGAAAAAAAACATTAAATTTAACTGATTCAAAAGTTCAATTAAAAAAAATGAACCTTAAGATATAAACATATTTTAAGCATTCATAACTTTAGTTTTTGCTTTCAAATTACATTTTAGTTTTTAATTATTTTTAAATTAAGCTTCATTCATCATCCAATCACGCATTCATTTTCAGTACCACTGATCCAGAATAAGGTCGAGTTACTGTGTGAACTCGATTCAAAACGTATCTGAAATGTACTATTGGCTTTCTTGCTGTTTATATGTCATACTTGACTCTGTCCCCCTAAATCAGCATCAGCAAAAATGTAATTTTTTTTTTTCATCATTTATCTCTCAACCACTGTTCTTGGTCGGGGCTGGGGGGGCCTAGAGTGTATCCCACGCAGCACAGAGCACAAGGCTGGGGGGCACCATTCCCTGATGGGATATTAACCCATCGCATATAATATACAACTGACCCGAGAAGCCTTTGAGGAGATTAATATCCAATTTATGTATTTTTCTTATTTAAGGAGTTGGAAGCATCACTTCCTCCCAACTCCAGGGATGGGGATCAACATTCAGTCTGAGCTCCATATGTCCTTTAACTAAGCTTAATGTGTGTGTCTATTTGTGCGTGCGTGTATGTGTGTGTGTGGGGGGGGGTTAGGTATATATTATATTGTGGAGACCAAAGGTCCCCACAATGTGATAAAACCTCTTATTTTGATGTGTGAGGATATTTCTTTTTGGTCTCCACAAAGGGAAATTCAATTTAATAAAATCTGTGTCTGTACTCAAAAAACTAGATATGCCAAAAGTTTCGTATTTTGTTTGGTTACTTATGCTTAAGGTTAGGGCTGTGTAGGGGTTAGGGTTAAGGTTAGGGTTAGGGTTAGGGTTAGGGCTGTGTAGGGGTTAAGGGTCGTTATTGTTGGAATTAGGGCTTTTCCAAAAGGACGGTCCATACAAAAATATGAACACAAATGAGTGTGTGTGTGTGTGTGTGTGTGTGTGTGTGTGTGTGTGTGTGTTTGCACATGCTTTTCACCGTATAAGTGAAAAATCAACATAAATCTTTTAAACAACACATTTCCCATCATAGATATGTATGATGAAATACACACTAAATTAAAATATATGAAAATCTGCACTTATGGTCAAATCTGATTCAATCAAAGAAAACTAAGCAGAAGCAGATGGGATGGCGGTAAGTGACCCTGCCAGGCAGACGGGGCGATGCTCATTACTCTTCCGTTTAATTCTGTCGCACGCAGAGATGGAACACCTGCCCAAAAGCGTCAGATTACACACTGAGTGCATCATCCTGGACCATAGTAACACCCAGCTTCTCGCTGAATTGCTGCGGAAAAACTGATTCTGGAGACCAATCTGACAAAAGGTAGCACTTCTCAAAGCAATTCTGTTTGCGGCTTTCCGATAAGGAGCGCATATTAAATACTCTGCTCTGTGTGCCTCCATTCTCCCAAATGTCTCTTTAAACAGCCCACACCATTAAAAGACCGATTACCAGTTACGTGTGAATGTGTGTGAGCTTCTACATGCCTCTGGGACTCATGATTCAGCCCCGCAAACTGCCACTTTCGAGATTCAGGAAGCCTTGGGGCCCAAGCTTATAAAGGGGGCCGATGCAGTGCAAAGTCGCTGATTATCAACGCTCTCCCTCCTGCCAGCCAGGTGCTACTCAGCTCCCAAAGCCTGTGATGAACTTTGCCCTTTTACTTCCTGGCTCACAGATCAGACAGGAAGCAGAGACCAATCGGGTGCTGGCATATCAAACCCTCATCCCCAGCGCCCCCCCCCCCCCCCATGATACATCAGTTCCTGCTTGAGTCATGCATTACTTGCTTCAAGATGCATGGAAACAAGTAAGAACATTATACGTATTTATAAAAAACATAAATACATACACTGCACGTATAAACACTGTTCACACTGACGTCTACAAAACGTCACAGACCTTGGTAACCCTGCTCCATTGGCTCATTGACCAACGGCCCCGTTACCCAGCATGCACTCCAGGATTCCCCTCTCCACCCCGCGACTGTCTCACCACAGCTCCTGAATGACAAACGGCCCAATTTCCCTTCGCGATGTCTGAAGTTGATGTCGCTATTTGAGCCTAGTGCCGGCTGGCGCATTGGCTGCTCTGTGGGGCAGCTGCTCACACGTGTAACACGCCTGCGGCTAATAGCTACCGGTGCCAATGTGATATAGAGAGCCAGTTCTGCCTGCAGCCATCAGCAGTGGGAGTGTGTTATGCTACCAGTACAAGTGCTTCTCCAATTACGGAAACCTCCCACTACATTCACAATGATCTCTTCCATTCGAAATGTCAGTACAAGGCCTTTAGTTTAGAATTTATGTTCCTCTGGATTTATGATCTTCCAATCCTGATCTATGAATTTATGCTGTTTGAATGAAGATGCCTGATTATTAGGCAGCCCAAGCCTGCTGCAGCCTATGATGTCTTAATGTGGCACATATTTCAGTACAATGTACTGTATTATCAATACCATGACATCAGTCCCCCCATATCTCCCGCCCCCCCCAAAGCCGGCAACTAAAATGCGAGTGGTAGGACCGAAATGATTGCTGCTTGTTTTTGCCCGTTGAGACAGTATGAAATGTTCAGCATTTACTCCATCCATCCATCCATCCATCCATCCATCCATCCATCCATCCATCCATCCATCCATCCATCCATCCATCTACATATTTACTAAGAACAAGCTACCCATTTGTTTCCCAATAGTTTCCCGTGATGAAAATCTGCAGGGAACACTGAATCAAACTTAGGCAGACAAATCACGACCGTGTCGGGTCGGAGCTCCCACGGGTGAGGAGGCGCCCTGATTAATCTGTCCACACGCATCGCTGCCTGCGCCGTGCTGTGTGACGTGCAAGTAACGCGGAGGTCGCACTTACGGGGGGAGGGGGGGGGGGGGTCAGCTCACACAGATGTGTGCTCTCCACAACGTGCCAACGACGCCCATCCTCTCCCACTGATTTGCTCTGGCGGCCATTAAAACAGGGTCATTGAATGTCTGACCAAAGCAGAATTACTTTTTGGATCATGGCAGCACTTGGAAAGTTCGGCCTCCTTTGGAGTCGACCTTCAAATATCTGGGCAAAAGTCCCCCACATGCAGAGGTAGCGCGCCTCCGGGTCCCTCTAGCGGCTCCAGGTTCCTCTAGCAGCTCCCCGTCCCTCTGGCGGCTCCGGGTCCCTCTGGAGGCTCCGGGTCCCTCTGGCGGCTTTGGGTCCCTCTAGCGGCTCCGGGTCCCTCTGGCAGCTCCGGGGTCCCTCTAGCGGCTCCGGGTCCCTTTAGCGGCTCCCGGTCCCTCTGGCAGCTCCGAGTCCCTCTAGCGGCTCCAGGTCCCTCTGGCGGCTCTGGGTCCTTCTAGCGGCTCCGAGTCCCTTTAGCGGCTCCCGGTCCCTCTGGCGGCTCCGGGTCCCTCTGGCGGCTCTGGGTCCCTCTAGCGGCTACGGGTCTCTCTAGCGGCTCCCGGTCCCTCTAGCGGCTCCGGGTCCCTCTAGCGGCTCCCGGTCCCTCTGGCGGCTCTGGGTTCCTCTGGCGGCTCCGGGTCCCTCTAGCGACTCCGGGTCCCTTTAGCGGCTCCGGGTTCCTCTAGCGGCTCTGGGTCCTTCTAGCGGCTCCGGGTCCCTCTGGCGTCTCTAGGTCCTTCTAGCGTCTCCGGGTCCCTTTAGCGGCTCCCGGTCCCTCTGGCGGCTCTGGGTCCCTCTGGCGGCTCCGGGTCCCTCTAGCGGCTCTGGGTCCCTCTGGCGGCTCTGGGTCCCTCTGGCGGCTCCGGGTCCCTCTAGCGGCTACGGGTCTCTCTAGCGGCTCCGGGTTCCTTTAGTGGCTCCCGGTCCCTCTGGCGGCTCCGAGTCCCTCTGGCGGCTCCGGGTCCCTCTGGCGGCTCTGGGTCCTTCTAGCAGCTCCGGGTCCCTTTAGCGGCTCCCGGTCCCTCTAGCGGCTCCGGGTCCCTCTGGTGGCTCTGGGTTCCTCTGGCGGCTCCGGGTCCCGCTAGCGGCTCCGGGTCCCTCTAGCGACTCCGGGTCCCTTTAGCGGCTCCGGGTTCCTCTAGCGGCTCTGGGTCCCTCTAGCGGCTCTGGGTCCCTCTAGCGACTCCAGGTCCCTCTAGCGGCTCCGGGTCCCTCTAGCGGCTCCCTTTCCCACCTGATAGTGCTGGGGATGTGACATCCCTCTCCGATCAGCCTGAATGCTAACATCTCTCACTACACTTACAGGTCTGTGATGAGTCACACACACACACACACACGTATATCCTTATGGGGCCCGCTCATTGACTATGGGAAAAATGTTAATGCTAACTATGACAACCTTAACCCCCACCCTGCCCTAACCATAACCATAAGTAACCAAGCAAAATACAAGAGTTTTTGCATTTTTATTTTTTTCATAGCAGTCACCGATTTTTATAAAATAGAGTTTTCCCTTATGGGGACCAGGAAACCGGTCGCGATAAGGGGAAAAAAAGTGGATATTTATCACGTTATGGGGACATTGTGTCCCCATAAGGATAGGTATACCCCGCTCACACACACACACACCTGCATTGCCGCTCATTCTCCCTTCTGCAGCGAGCGAGGAGACATTACTACAGAGACATTATGATTCTGGTCTTAATTAACTGGCTTAAAACAGCAGGGAGCAAAACATCCGAGGCTCTGAAGGGAAACCAGCTCACATGGAAACACTCATGGAGGGTTTCCTGTAAGTCTCATATAGATTCTCGGAGTGACGGCGCCCAGACGCAATGTTCGGCCGGCGGCCGGCCTCGGCTCCATGATATTACCGGTAATAGCAGACAATTTCACTGACAGCAGCAATGCCAAGGGCAACCAAAAGACAGATTAGCATGACCTTTCAGGAAAAATCTTTTTTTTTCTTATCTGGTGCAAATACATTTTTTTCCCCTTCGATTCAGCCAGGAATGGCGGCAGATGCGACAGGCCCCCAGCCCAGCGTGGGTGGTCCTGCGAGCAGAGATCTGTCCCTCAAGGCCTTTCGCTATGAGCCACCTTCGCTAACCGAACCAATTACAGACATTGTTGGTGAGCTGGCGTTCCGCGAGCAGGGTGAGAGCCTGCAAAGGCCTATTGTCATGGCACAGTAACACACAGCAAGGGGTGGAGAGGTGAGTGAGAGGGGGGTTGAGTCTCCCAAGAACAAAAAGAGGCATTTTTAATATTACAAGTGACAGGACAAGGTAAATATTTAGCTGCAGTCGATCGCATTTTCAGTCTTTTGTGTGTGTGTGTGTGTGTGTGTGTGTGAGTGAGTCAGATATACTTTACATTGTGGGGAACAAATGTACCCACAAGGTGACAAAAACCTGTCATTCTGATGTTGTGGGGACCATTTTCTTTGGATATTTTATAAAATTCTGTGACTGCAATCAAAAAAAGTAATAATGTAGGGGTTGTCATGTTGGGATTAGGATTTTGCCCATAGAAATTAATGGAAGGTCCTCATTCAGATAGGGGCGCCAATGTGTGTGTGTGTGTGGGGGGGGGTTTGCATAGATCACATTTGACGACCAAAGTGTAGTAAAACCTGAAATTCCTCTACGTTTGGAGGCATCTTTTGAGGTTTGTGAATGCAATGAAAAATTAAAAATGCCAAAAGTCTTGTATTTCAGTTGGTTACTTATGGTTAAGGTTAGGGCTGGGTGGGGGTTAAGGGTGTCGTGATTGGGATTAGGGGTTTTCTCATACAAAGGAATGGACGGTCCCCATTTAGATAGGAATACCAACTTGTGTGTGTGTGTGTGTGTGTGTGTGTGTGCCTGTGTGTGCGTGTGAGTGTCGGGTTGGATCAGGTATAAGGCAGTAAACACCGTACTTATCAATAATGTGATGATGTTTTATTGCATTTTTTTACTTCTTGTCTGCAAAATAAATAAAAATAAATGTAAATTATGCCTGGCGGGGCTCTTGCGGTGGGGGAGAGGGACGACCTGTCAGCTGACCTGTTTGAGAGCAGAGCTGATGGAAGGCAGCTGGCTGCTTCCACACCCCCCGTCTCCCACAGCCGCCCCACCCGCACGGCTGACCTGTGGTCTAAACACCAATGCTAAGATCCCTTCTGTTTGCCTCCTCGTCCGAAAGGAGAGACCCAGGCCTCACTGGATGGATACTTATAACTGCAAGGCTCTCCCCGCGGTGAAGCTCCGCCCCAAGGTGGTGGTGGTGGTGCTGGGGGGGGGGGGGTGGAAGGCATGCCTACCTTTTGTTTTGGGATTTCTCCCCTGGGATGGAGCTTGTTAAACAACTAGAGCATCTTCCAGGAGAGCAAAGACAGAGGGATTACTCTTCGTCTGCTTCTGGGAAGAACAGCCACATCCAACACAATTATGGATCTCCTCACTCTAAGACCAGCTGGGGCCTCGATCAGCTGCTTTCTTTACAGGCTTTGAACATCTCACAGTAATGTGATACATGGATCACTCATTTTGTGCACTGTGGTGTGTGGCTCTGTGGGTTAGGACCCTGTTATTGGAAGGTCACTGGTTCAAGTCCCATACAGAGCAAGGCCCTTGACCCCAATTCTTCCAGGATCTGCCTCACCCTGCACTTTCATTCTGTTGATTTGGACAAAAGCATCTGCTAAGTAAAAGTAAACTAAATACATAAGAACTTTAGAGTCAATGGCTGCAGCTCCAGTACCAGCTGTCTGCTACACTTAAGCCAGTGCTGTGGACTGTAGCCAGTCACACATTTCGGTACCATGGAGAGCAGCCCAGAGCCGCAAACAGCTTAGATCCGCACTGTCCCCTAATCAACCGGAGAGGCTTGGTCTCCGTCCACGGAACGCTTCGAGGGGCCGGCGCTCCGCTCTAGGCCCCTGTCTTCTTTTAGTCCTGGGTTATTGTGCTTAAATGTGTTTATTCAGGCTCAGCAGAGCAAGACAGCAGCCCAGGGTGGAAGCTGGAGGACCGGAACAGAAAGGATGTTTGCTGTCTCTGCCCTCATGTCTCTGAGGTAAAAATTCATGCCTTGTGAATCTATGATGTTTTACACCTTTATGTATTCATCGGAAGCCAAACTGAGCACAAGTCAACAGGAAAAACACTTCTGCACTAACGAAAGCAAATTTAACCTTATGCATGTACTGTCTATATATATAAAATTCATATATATATATATATATATATATATATATATATATATTTCCTTTCTAAATCCTGCTCAGTTCAATGTTTAAAAGAGTTTTTTATACTGGATAATTAGCACCTACACTGATGATCAGTCTCAATCCATTAAAATCCAGCCTCAGCCATGAGTAACTATCAGCAAACAAGTAAAATTTAGTTTTTAGTAATTTTGTTTTGCCAGTAGCTTCTCAAATGCATTTGTGCAAATTATACTCAGAATCTGTGGCCCTGAGCTGTCGAGGGTGAGACAGACTCACGTGTACAGCACACCCCTCGCCCCCCCCCCCCCTCCCCCGCGTGGTAATGGGCCGGGGGAGGGGACAGAACTGCAGGAAAGGACTGGGCACATGCAGTAAATACTGTCAGCACCTTCAGAAGCAGAATCATCCCTCATTCAAAGGGCTGACAGGCGCCTCCATCCAAATTGACGCAAAGGGAGAACAAAAAAATGACATTTATCCTTTCATGGCAGCGTGCGTAAGTGCGGCTTCTAAGAGGCGCAAAGCCACACGTGCGTCTGCATCTCGCGCGTCATCATGTCCCTGCTGGAGGTCTCACCGCAGCCTCCCCACTCCACTCTCATTCCTTTCATGTGTGGCTCTTGGGCGGCTCTGGACAACTGATACAATGAACGGCATCCGTCTTAAAAACCTCCTCCATGGCCTCCTGTATCGGTCACTGATGCGCTTTAAAAAAGGCAACTCAGGCAACGTTGGCTGATTCCAGATCAGCTGCGGGAGAGGTCGTCTTATCAGTGACCCAGGTATCATGTACTTGAGATGTCAAACCTGCCCCCGTTCTGATTAATCCCTAGAGACGCACTGTCCAGAGTCGGCCTCCTGGCCCTTTTGTAAGGAGTGCAGATACGACAGGAGTTCTCTGGAGGAAACTTGGAGCCGAGAGGAAGCAGATGGTGGCAATAAGCACCTGACTACCAGGCTCTGCAGAGTAATAAATAGCGAAATCACGTCGAACACAGATTTAAAGGACAATAACTCTATTTGATGTTGCTGTGGACAGTCACGACACGGACCAGGCGATATGCAAATCCGTGTATAATTCAGTACCATTGTGGACCGTCAGGTGGATAATGATGAGTGAGAGAGATGAAAAACCGGCCTGGGTTTAGCTGGCAAAGCCACATGTTCTATTAGGCAGCTCTGCACACTGTGGCCCTGGTCAGCATGTAATCCTCTCAGGCCTGCCGATACACTGTAATTCCTAAACACAAAGGGGGCAGTTCCACACTATGTCATTACTGACGACTCCCAATTAAAACAAGCCTTCTGTCCAGTGGTGGAATTTGAAAGTGGGAGGGAGGGGCAAACAACCCTGGGCCCCGCATTCCATGGGCCTCCTGCTTTTTTTTTTTTTTAATAAAACACATACTGCAGATCAAATGTCCACCCCAAACTATTACTATGAGAATTTTGGTTTAAATATTATCATCTATAATAATATAACATATCTTAAAGTTGGCCGATCGTTCTGCCAGTGCGATTCCCCCCTTCCTGCCATCAGCGAATTTTACCAACAGCACTCCCGCCCCCACCCTGATCGGTAAGTGTCACCGCTGGCAGCCTGCGCTTTCATTAGCATATTATTGATGTTCCATCATTTTTAATTCCCTCTCGTTTCTCTTTTGGATCCAAAAATACCTCGGACGGCCCACTTAGGGGCCCTCTAACCATACCAGCCTGGGCCCCCCAGAGAAGTTGCACCCCCGCTTCTGTCTAGGCATGCCAGCGTTGCATGCTAACTGCCCCAAACTGCAGAGGGCAGGCATGCTAATGCTCCACAAGGCTAAAGGCCCACTGGAAATACATTAAAGCAGTACTATTTACAGTGGCGCTGTGATTGCAGAGTATCTAGGACCCTGGACTGCAGACAAAGGCCACAAATGGGGAACGTGCAAAGAAGGGTTAGTGTAAAGAGTCTTCCTGTTTTTGGCAACTTGCCTGTAAAAATCCAGCGGTACACATCTTGTCTGGCTGTTCAGTTTAGCGAAATGGCTCTCCTTTCAGCTAGTGCATTACCATGAGATTGAGGGATAGCAGCGGAGCCCGCGTCTGTAATAAAAGCATGCAAATAAGCACACGGCTTTGTGCTGGCAGAAGCTGAAAGGGATCCAATCAATAGGCCGCAGATCCCACAACAAAACGGGCGATTAGGAAGCAGGCCGCAGGGTCGCACAGGTGGGCCCACGCAAAAGGCTATTGATCTGTCTCTCTTCACCCATGTGGCAGGAGCCACGGGCCTCTGACACCCTGACCACCCGCTAACACCAGCGCGGTGTTTTTAAAACAGCGAGAATTAGATCTTCGCGTCCTGCTGCAAGGAAACCCGCAGTCAATCGATGCGAGCTGCCTGTCAAGCATCATGAGAAGTCAACAGGGCTGGACTGTGGGCTGGAACAACTGGCAAATGTTACTGTACTCTGCAAGTGTTGTGGGACTGCATGAGACCGTATTTAATTCCTTCCAGTCCTTCAAGTCAAGAGAGCTTTCCTGACATACCACCCATATACAAGTATACAATGGCGCATGATAATGGTGTCCAGGATCACAGTGCTGTCCCCATACAAGAAGTGACCAAGGGAGGGATTCACAGTCGATTGGGGGTGGTGTGGGGCTCCACAAGCTAAACCTCTGCACCTGTGATCGTGAAGGTCGCTGCTTCAAGTCCAGCCTTGGCAGAACAGTCACATGTCCATGGATCCTTGAGAGCTTAAGTCCCAGCTCCATGGGTGCTGTAGGAGGCTGACACTATGCGGTGATTCCCCAGCTTCATGGGTGCTGTAGGAGGCTGACCCTATGCGGTGATTCCCCAGCTCCATGGGTGCTGTAGGAGGCTGACCCTATGTGGTGATTCCCCAGCTCCATGGGTGCTGTAGGAGGCTGACCCTGTGCGGTGATTCCCCAGCTCCATGGGTGCTGTAGGAGGCTGACCCTATGCGGTGATTCCCCGGCTCCCCCTCACCTGCGTGTGTGTCTCATGGGGAGCAAGATGGGGGAGGTGAGTATCATCATCATCATTTAAACATGCAAAAACACCGAGCAGTGCAGGAGAAGGGGGGTAGATTCAAGACCGTAAATACCTAGTGCCTGATATATGCAAACAATGGTAATAAATGCTAAAGAGGTGGCCATTAGGAAGACTCATTATCTCTCAAGCATCTAATATAGATTCACCAATTATGGGTGAACAAGTGTTAAGTCATTTCTGCAACTGGAACAGGTGCAAGTGGGTATCCCTTTAGCAATGCCTGATCAGCATAGGCAAGGTACATCACGCTAGCTTCTGATCCTGGGTCAGTTGGAAGAGTGCATATTCATTTACAATGTGTAACGTTTATTATTAATGCATGCCACATATGCCCAGCTTCCCAGGCTTAATGATATTCCCCTTAAACCCCTTCACTGCAAATGCAAACTGCAAAA
The DNA here is from genome assembly GCF_023856365.1 of Brienomyrus brachyistius. Lineage (NCBI taxonomy): Eukaryota > Metazoa > Chordata > Actinopteri > Osteoglossiformes > Mormyridae > Brienomyrus > Brienomyrus brachyistius. Next base: position 17,958,619 of record NC_064553.1, read on the forward strand.
AAAAAAAAAACATTTTACATCTCTTCACTTATTAAAATTGCCCCACAAGGCCCTAATATCTTATAAGTCGAGTTGGAGAATTATTTTAAAGAGGCACGGAGACATGGATCTTCAAGGCATCCGCAAAACTGTTTCCCGTTGAAATTGAATCATGCCACATCTGGCCAGACATGCAGTGAAAGCACTGTATTTAAGTTATTAGGAATAATGCCCATCCATCCATATTCCAACTGCAGTACAGGGCTGGGGGGGGGGGGAGGGTGTGCTTGAGCCTTTTGTTCATTTGCAATTGTGGAGAACAAATGCTCAGAGATTGGGATGAAAATTCAAACCAAAGGTCCCCAACACCTCTTCTCACACCATATATATTAAAGGAGGAGTACAGGGCCACAGATTCCTTCCTTGACCTTGTTGAAGTGTGATTTCTTACAGAGAAGGAGTGAATCCTGATTTCCCACGATGAAAAAAGAAACTGCAGCATGTCACCTACAGGCTAAGGATGGTCTTTGCATGACCTGCTCTCAGGCAAACCCACTACAAAACTTCGTTTCACCCTCGAGAAACCCCACGAGCAAGCCGAAACCTCAAAGCAAGCTTTTGCCTCAAAAAAAAAAAAGAAAACGCACCGTTGGGACGTGTAGTTCAGAGTGAGTTTACACCTGGCTGGCTTGTTCATTTGAAGGCACTCTGATGGCTCACCATGCGAAAGCCGGATAGAAAAGTGAAACACGTCTTCAGCCTTCAAACATCAGGCCACTCAGAGCCAACGTCACAATGTATATTGAAGAGGACCCCCTGGATAGCATCCACCGGGGGACGTTACAATGCACTGGTGGGTATTCGCAGTGCGCCGCTAACAGCTGAACAGCATGGGAGTGGTGAGACATGCAAGGAGACTGCCGATGAGATGCAGGCCGGCCTTAGACTGCCTGCCTGAAACTCACAGTCGGTGGCTTCCCTGCCAGTCCCCAAGCTTCTAATCTGCCCATCTGGCTCTTCTGCCCGTCCTGACCCTCTTTTTTGGACAGAAAGTGGCCGACTTCCTAAGCGAGAGCTTAAGATAAGGAGAAGCCTCCCCCCACAACTAAACGCACACTTCAATCCACTGGAGACAGTCACGTGGGCCTCCCCTCCAAAGCCGAACAGGGATTTTATTGCATTTGCAGTTATTCAAATGGCAATATCCTAATACAGCTCTCCTGGGTTCACCAGATGATACACCCACAACCTAGATGCATAAATTACATCGACGCTATAATAAGAAGCCATTATGAGCAACTGAAAACAGAGGAAATTAAGCCCTCTCAGTGTTTTACGTGGAGTACGCTAGCATGTCAACAATTTAAGCCCCCAACAGCGGCAGCTGTCGTCAGATGCGGGTGAGAGACGTGAGCCCAGGCAAGCCGCCAGCAGCTAACAGCATCTGCTGATCCAGGTATTGGAGACATTAGTTACATTGAGTAAACAGCACTCAATCAGTGGGTTTGTGAATATGCAGGCCTTTTATGAAGCACCTCGGGGAAGGGGACATCCATTTGGCTGGCCAGTAAGCATGAACACCGAGAAGCTTGTTAAAGTGGAGAGGGTCTGGGGCAGTTTTCATGTTTCTATGGCTCATCCATACACAGGATTTATTTCATTTAGATAGATGGATGGATGGATGGATGGATAGATAGATAGATAGATAGATAGATAGATAGATAGATAGATAGATAGATAGATAGATTGATTGATTGATTGATTGATTGATTAAACCCCTCAGGTACATTTGGGTATCAGGGACATTTACGTATAAAAGTCAAAGACATGCATACATACTGTGCACATATACTGCATATTACCATGCCCACAATAAATGGACAATTTACTTATCAGAATCATCTTGTTTCTAATTATCAAATATAATCATGATTTACCTAAGAAGTATAATGAGAAAGGACACTGAAAAGTAATGACTGAGCTAGCGGCCAGCCTTCTCGCTGGACCTGGCGTCATGGCTGCTTATTTCCACTGGGGACATGCCAGCGAGGCAAAAGGCAAGAAGTGAGCAACATTGATCTCAGTCTGATATTGCAGCCAGATGGACTCATAGTCTATGTCAGAGTTTTGGGCCCAGGTGCTGCTCTCTGAATGAGAATGAATGGCCGTTTATCTGCCACCACAGCTCGTTCTCCATCGTCCAGCTACAGAATGTGTGAAGTGTTGAGGCATCTCCAGTTCAGCTTCTAGTTTTGTTGGGTTTTGTACAAAGAGACAAATTAATCACCCACTTTGGCCCAACTTCTTCGTACCAGTTAAAATTAGAGTAGTGGCACCTCATTAGCTTTGCTAAGGGATATTTTAAGTAGTTCTTTGTCACACATACAGGCAAATGCTGGTCTCTGTCATTAGATGTCCCCTGGTGTTTTCTGTCTTCTACAACTTTTAGCTTTGCATGTTAATGTTATCATTGTGAGGAATGTACCATTGCATCCTCTACTCAATATTAAGTCCCATACATGTTATCTTTGTGAGGAACGTACCATTGCATCCTCTACTCAATATTAAATCCCATACATGTTATCTTTGTGAGGAACGTACCATTGCATCCTCTACTCAATATTAAGTCCCAGAGTTGACAACGGGGGAAACGGAGCTTTGCAATAACAGCTGGGCAGCATAAATCATGCTGACGGGGAGGCAGGAAGTGGAGGATGCTGCGTCAGCTGCGATCTACGTGAGGAATGATAAAAGTAAACCAGTTTGCGGAGGCTCGAGACAGAGATATTTGTGCCAAGACTTTATTGAGAGATCCCCTCACGAGCTAATGAGATTGCTCGCCTGTTAGCCCCAAGGGACGATTCCCTTTCTGTAAATAACCACTGCCCTCCTTAAGATCCCTGCGTCAGCATAACTCATCCATCTGAGATTTATCACCGCTGCCGTGCCGAACGACAAAGCGTGCAGAGGGATGAAGGCAGCCCCACCTCTCAGTCCTGTAGTAATCAGAGTGATTTTAAGAGGTCTGGCTCCTCCATTCCCAAAAGCGGCAAAAGTGAGACTGATAGCACAGGATGCTGGTTATAAGTCAGGGCCACCGGGGACTAACTTGGAATGAGGAAACCGGAGTGGAAGAAGGACGACAATATCCATTATCTGTGCACACTTTTTTTGTATTTGTAGCATTTAGCCTCTCATTTAAAAGTCGTGAGAAAACTCACTAGTAAAGAAATGTTTTTCTTAACAATATGCATCTATGGGGACCCTCGTTAGAAAGCAATGCAATAATGACCAATTATTTGAGCTGGACACATCGATTTAGTGCTTCTGTGGCCTTATTATCACTTTGGGGTACGTTTCCCAAAAACTCATGTTGGTAAAGTACATACTGTAGTTGGAACCATTGTATCAACTATGTAAGTTGCTAACGTTGTTAGCAGCTATGCTTTTGGGAAATGTACCTCAGAAGTAACACTGAAGGAGTGAAGGCAAATCGCAGAGGAGTTCGTTGGGCCACAGGTTTAGCTCATTAGTTCTACTGCTGTGGAATAAAGACGAACCCGGCTGACAGTTGGTGAGCTAAAACTGTAGGAAGCCCATATCTCTGAAATGCTATGCTAACAGTAGCATAGCAGTGTTTATTTTGCCTTCTATACTTGTGCTGCTGGTCTGGCAAGATGGGAAATCCAGCAAAGCGATGGACAGGCCAAGCTTCCCTGTCTTAAAGGCCAACAACTTCTGCTCTACAAGTACCACTGTGCAACATCCTTGGACATGTTTTCCAGTAAGAGACAGAGTCACGAGACTCCAGCACGACTCTCCCACTTTTTCTCTGCGGTATAGTTTGCTATGAGAAGTTCCATCCTATTAATATCTCACAACCTGGGGCACTTGAATCAATTGGCAAAGACGTTCATGTAACCACCAACCCACAAGACTCTGCTGTGTTGGCCTGATAGCAAGCTAACGCCGCATGCTACGCTGCAGCTGTAATAAGCTAACCTCTGAAATGTGCTGAGTTGCAATTACACAAGAAATGTTCAAATATGATTTTGAAACAGCAAAATGCATGCAGCTGAAGCTTAATAACTGCACAGCTGAATAGCAATCAGCTAGATAGTGCCGTCCTCAGACTCAGCTTGGCTACATTCAAACTGGAACTAAATCTGTTAAGTCTCATTAATGCGGTGAGGTTAGTTTTTCAGATACATATTGCGGGCATTTCCTGCTATGCTGTCTGTGGTTGGAATGCTGTTGTCATTGCTAGAGGTTTAAATGTGAGGAAACTGTTTATTTGTGTAGGTTTTCTCCCACAGTATGCTTACATTAACCATTAGCAGAAGATTTCTTTCTGCATCTACGGTACCTTCTGAAGGACTTCTGCAAAGCTGCATCTCAGCTTCCACAATCATAATTGGACAAGCAATAACTGAAAATTGTACTTATTTATACATATTCTGAATCTATGTCCTACTGTATAATGCACAAAAATGATGTAACTTTTTGCTCTGGTATTTTGTATTTGAAAATGTTCATTGGCTCAAATATATTTTCATGCGATTCTGTCATTCCTGACTACAGGACAGCAGCTTTCCCAGAGTGATGCAGACTCCCCATCCACATGTGAGATGCCTGAAGAGCGCCGATCGGGCTCAGCATGGTAGGGCATCGTGTCACTGTGCTGTGGTGTATCTTTGGCCCTTTCCTGATATCTGGCATCGCTGCTGTTTCAAAATATAAAAGCTTAAATATGTAAGAGGTCATTTTCCTGTAGCTGTGAAAAGCCACAATAATAATCTGATTCTGGAAAAGAAAGAAAGAAAAAAAAACGGATGGCTGCCTATCGTAAGCTGTCAGGGAGGAAATTAATTTCAGCTCCTTCCGTTCAATGGAGTGTAAGACGTAACCTGCGGCTAAGCTTCCCTGCTTGCCTGAGTGGCTGATTGAGTAAGAAATCACTCCTTCTAATTACAGAGAACATTATCTTATACTAAGTTTATCAGTCCAGGGTTCTGAATCCATTATTACAATACACATTAGTACATAAGCGGTGTAGCAGTCTGACATGCATTTGTACACCGAGAAATAGTGTTTGTTACTAGGCTCCTTTAAGGGATGATGGGATACGTCAGTCTGGCAATTGAAAAGGTGTTGCTATTGCTACTGTAGCCAGTGCTTGTTGACCTTGGAGTGTGTCAAGATCACAGAATGGAAGCCACACGCAGCTATTTTCAAATAAAGGAATGTATCCCACATTCGGCTGTGTCTTGTCATTCCTGGCAGAGTCTCTCTCTGGCTGAATCGTTACATGGAGTTGTGCGCGGCTCTTGTGCGCCTGTTTGTGTCAGTGGTGTCCCGCACTGATGTTCCCCACAGCAGCTGGCACTGAGTCTTCCAGAAACCTCAAGCCTCATGCCCATGCACTCTTTGGCTGTGCTTTAGATCAACCCCCCCACCACCCTCACCATATTGGAGGAGGGGCCAGACAACAACCTTGCTTTCCAGCTAATTATTGGGGGTGTGTAATATAGATCAAGCCAGATAGCAGGGTCATCAGGTGTGGATCAGGGCACTAATCCACACATCGGGAATCATCGGAATCCATCCAACCAATCAGCATCAACCCACCTACAGCCACCAGCATCACCCTACAGAACCCGCCAATGGCATATCACGAGATTAATAGTCAGGGCGCAGACTCATCAGCTGCCCCCTGGAGTGAGCCCCCCTCCCCACCATGCTCACCTGCGAAGGGCTCAGGTGCATCCTTGTCCAGAGCCACAAGCGGCGGGTCCAGGAGGACGGTGTCCAGATTCTCCACTATGACCCCATGGTACGACGTTTCAATCCATGGTTTGTGCTTGTTCACTGCAGACACAAGGCGGGGGGGTGTGAAAGCCAAATTCTGTGAAACAATTTTTTGATTATATTTCTACATCATGTCATTTTTGTTATCAATACCTGTTGCATATTGCTTTAGATTTCTAATATTTCAAAATGATAATCATGGAATTGATGTTAAGTTGATATGCCGATATTGTACTCCTTTATTGTAGGATCTCTACTATCCATAAGTAAATATTAGAAGATCAAAAACTAATGACTAGAATGAATAGAAGGTATAGACCCCTGCATGTTTTAGAGGTATCCAGCTTTTTGACTGTATTTTGCAGCCTTATCGCCTGAATCTGTTTACTTGATTATTTCAAGCAGAATAATCAATTTTAGCATTCCTCACGATCTGTTCCTTTGAATAGCCTGCATTTAATTGAGGTGGGTGATCAAAATCAGCACTGGATACAGATAGGAATCAAAAGCTACCCTTTACTGTGCCATATGAGAGAAGCAGCTCCATTGTAACCAAACTCAGAACTGGAATTTTGTCACTATAGGCAGCATTATGGGCAGCATTGGAAGTTTGTTACTCTGGGCAGTTAGGAAATAAAAGCAAAAAATAAGCAATGACAAAATAGGGTAAATTAGTGTCAATCTTCTTTTTTCAACCATGATCTGACGTCACAGTCAAGCAAGAAAAAAGTATACTGAATTATTGCCATAACAGAGCCGCAGTCTAAAACGAAAGGGCCAGACTGAGATAAGCAAAAATGAAATTAAAATATAAGAAACATTATCTAATCATTTTGGCCTCTGTGCACCAAGCCAACTGCCCCCAGGGCCTTGTACATGTCCTCTAGTGGTGATACATGAAACAGCAACCGGGAGGATGCCCGGAATGCACCACCGTGAGTCACACGGGGGTCTTGGATGGTAGGTGGCAGGAACTCACCTTCCCTTTAGTGTATTCCCGTCAGGAAAAACTGCTGAGATGGCAGCGGGTAGTCAATTAAATAAAACACTGGTTTATTATTCCCAGCAAATGACAGAGCCATCATGCAGTTTACCACATTGTCACCTGAACAATTACCCTGGCACTGCACAATTACTGCTTCCCTACAGGTAGTCACATCTGCAATGGATTAATACTACCCCTCTGGGAGCAGACTAATGATATGCTCAGAAACAAATGTGCAATCTTAATTCAGAACATAAATAATGAAATTCCTAAATCAACATTTGAGTGAGATTGTCTTCTTTAGAGGCGTCCCCCAGGCCGCTACATTCTTAAAGAGCTCTGACACTAAGGAGACAGTGTCACCTTCTGCGCTACGTCAGGTCAAGGAGGCTGCCATGTCACTGCCGGGCCTCCTGCATTACTGCTTCCAGGTCAGAGGTCAAACAGCCCAGGAAGTGATTACAGCGTGAATGAAATAGAAATGGATCAAAAGTGCATCAATTAGGGGCAGTGTAATGTAAAAGCAGATGGGTGTGGTGAAGGTTCGACCTTGGTGGGTAACAGAGAAAAACTCCAGTTTCTGTTAATCCACATCACCACAAATGCCAGCTATAGGAAAAAATATACTTGTGAGACAGGGAAAGCCCTGGCGTTTGCCATGCAGGGACAGCTGTATAAATCTTTTCCATTTGCAATCTCCATCTGCTGTGCCTTCCGCCGGTAAGCTAATGATTGGACAGATCCTTGTTTTTGCAGGATAACTCCCACCCCCCACCTCCCCAATTAGCTAATAGGCTACCTCAGGGACCACCACAGGCTGTGTGTGTGATAAGCATTGAGACACCCACATCTCAAACGGAGAAATGCAGCGACATCATCTGCCTGAACCAATGCCGTGCGAGACGAGAGGTGGCTCTCTGCCATTAGAGATGCTGATCTTAAAATCTACTAAGAGCTCTCATATCTTTCAATACGCTCGGCTATGTACACTATTCTAGATGGTATTACTGTATGAACAAGGGTGCCATGACTGTGGAAACATAAAGGCTAAAACAGCATTCTCATTTCCTCAACACGGGGTACCCGGAGACCTCTGATTCTTCAAAAGAAAGGTTCAGGACTTGATTGTTCACAGTCAAAAGTTCATTCCTCCTTTACAAGCCACTTGTCAGGAAAACTCAAATCCAATCCCCCAGAAGCTAAACAGTAAATCTACTAAACCTTTACGTTAATAACAACCCTATGTGTTGCATATTTCTCTCTGAAAAAAAGGGTATATTGAATAATGTAGAGAGGCTACTGCATCTGAATATTTATTCACAAATCCAATGCTAACTCTAACATTTATTAGGCCAATTCCTATTTTAAACCATGCATACACCCTCTAACCAATGAATAGTTCATATTTTCAAATCTCTCATCTGAATACCTGAAGTGAATAACCAACATTCACACAGAATTTTAAAGCAGGTTGTTGGAATTGTGCAATTAATCTTATTTATGTTATCTTTTGCTGTGCTTTTTAACTTGGCATAAAAATATAGAAAAGTAATTGCAAAAAAAAAACACCCCAACACAAAGAGACACTTCCAGGTCTGACTGTGCAGCTGGGTCAGCCCCCCCTAGAAGATTCCACAGCAGGATCCATACACAAGTGATAAATAAATGACTTGGCAGAGCCAGTGAATCACACTCTGTTCTTCTCGCTGGTAACGGCGTACACCGCCCAGTGCCTGAGATAGGGACCGAGAGCTGATTGGCTGATTAGAGCCTAGTCTGGACCCACTGCCTGGTAGCAGGAGGAGGAGAACGGGAGGCGTGAGCTTAGCGAGAAGTGAACAAAGAGCAGGAGGAGCGGCAGCAGCAGCAGCCAGGAGCAGAAGGGAGGAGGAGGAGCACGACGAGGTAGGATGGAGCAGTGAAAAGGCACACAGGAGCACAAATGTGCCAAGGCCGCAGAGGAGAACTTGGGAGCAGATGGGAGTCTATCACAGCGGGAAGGAGGTCACCGCTGCCCACACACGGACATACAGTCACACACAGCCATATGCTGCAGAAATATCAGCGCAAATGTCACATGCGCGATGCAAATGCTACAATAAACAGGAGGGTCTGCGAATGTTTGGCATCTAACCATTAAAACCCTAATGGCCGAAGAGAGAATATCACATCCCCAGTCAAATTAGCTTATCCATTCATCCATCTTCCAACCGCTTATGCTGGACGGGGTTGTGGGATGGTTCATGAATAAATTTACAAAAAAAAACAATTGTTAGCGTAGGAGCAGTCCATCAAGAATTGATTCTTGTCCAACAAAGCCTTGGTTTTGGGTAGCATATAGCTCCATTGCACTGGAGTGAAGTGTAATTTCAACTAGAATTGCTTAAAGCTATGCTGGGAAATGGAACTTTAAATAGGCAGTATTAAAAAACATCTGGTGTATGGCAACACTAACATTTCAAAAGGCAACTCACAAGGAGCAGACTGCAAACTGTGTAAGCAATAAGTTACTCGTCATTAAAAAATAACCAGTATTAGCTACTACTAAAAAATGTTTGGTATTCCTTATTTCATAGTTATGTCAATGATTAAAAATATTCAACAATTGGGGTCAAAACGATGTGACTCAGGTAAACACTGAAAAAGTGGTTTGCTGAAGATCAATATGAAATCTCTGTAGTGCCACTTCCGCAGTAGGAGTCGCTCTGAACAGCTTCAATCAGGACTGGGTCGGTAGGCAGCATTCAAAGACACCCAAGCAACTCATCCAGCTCTACTTGATGTTAAGAAGTAACAACTTTAATCTAATTTTTTTCCAGGTCGCTGAGCCCCTCGCCTTGTCCTAAGAGGTTACCGCAACGATGCTGCGGAGAAACTGTACACAATGAAGATGAAAAATGCCTGGCGAACCCAAGGTTTGCCCTTCCCCACAGCTGGCAGAGTGCCCACACAAAAGTTCCTGCCAGCCCAGTCCCGGCATTTGTCAACATGTCCTTAGGTACGTACACTCCTCCACTAGGGCTATAGCTCGACCCCCTGAGGATGCTGACCATGCTGTGGTAGAAGGCTTTGTGTACAGACCTCCGGATTATGCTGTCAGTAGCTCTGGGTCCCGGATATGGCCTCCCTTGACTGATATGTCTGTGGTGAGTCCAAACAATTTCCAGTCCAATGTGGCTCCCCATGGAGGCACAGTAACACTCAGCGTACCCAGACTGGATGCCATCGCTGGAGTCAGGCCTGGGGGGTGTGAGCCCAGTGGACAAGCACCCAGTGTAATCTGAGTGGGTTCAACCTGAAATGGTGTCATGGAGCCATCGTGTGTGTGAGGATGGGGGAGTCCAGTGTAATGGTAGCCATGCAGTAGACATCAGCTGGGTAAATATACTGTAGTCAGACCAAAATGACCTGTCACTGGATGGAACTAATAGCAAAGTAATACAGCACAGAGCAGCTAAAGCTCTTTGAATGGAGGGACGAAATAAAGAGTTCAGCTCTACCTTACATGAGTATCTCTCAAGCCGGTCCTCGGGAACCACCAGACAGTCCACGTTTGTGCTCCCACCCGGCTCCCTGCAAAAATGTGATCTGACTGATAGGGAGCTGGGAGGAGGAACCTGGAGCTGGGAGGGTCCCTGAGAAACAGGCTGAGAGACACTCTCCTAGGCTAATGAGTTATTCTGTCTGTCTCACTGAAGAAATAGAAGACAAGCATCCAATCCACGTCTCCGCCAACCTGTCGGTTGACCTTCCTTCATCCTGAATCCCACGTCTGTCATGTTTCTCCCCATCGCCTTACAGCAGAGAGATCTTGGCAGGATGACAGCACCATCCACAAGGTGCAGAAGCAAGCTGCTGCAGGTCACGCCCCTCTGCCATTCTCACTTGAAAGTTGGCCTGTTGTTCTGGTCGTGCTCAGACTAAAGCGATCGAAAGTATACAGTGTTTAAGGCGCTGACCAAAATTACACACATATTGAGAGCCAAAATTTTAATTCAGAATGTGAACAATTATAAGCCAATTTTGCATATTTCCATGCTTATTTTTAATTGCTGTAATGCGAATATAAATGTGTCATTCTCCCCTGATTTGCAACTGGGGTTAATTGTTGCTGCTTGCTTATTTACCTAACAACCGTTAAATAGACAAGATGCGCAGTGTTCCAGAACAATCCATTCCAAGCTTGATTATTTACACATCACATGTCTTCATGCAGGAGTGCTGCATGTATGCTCCAGCTGGTGAGTTTTGTAGTGTTTTTCACTTAACAAGACTCATCTATATCTCTATGCAATCCTATAGCAAGACACCAGCAGGTCATGATTTACCATTCGTATAACAAAATGCACTTTTCTAATATACAAACTGTCATCTTGAATCAGAGATGTTCTCAAACTCTGCGTTGTGTGGACTGAATGTGTTAAATGACATTAATTGAACATCACTAGTGACTGATATATGAGACATTCCAACCATAAACTATTCAGGGGTGGGGAACCGGATTCATGGAGGGCCGGTTTTTGCAGGTTTTTGGGATGACCTCTCAATCAGTGAATAATAAAGCAACGGTTCTCAACTCAGCTTGCTATAGAAACCAAAACCTCTATGGATGGTTTATACAACTTGCTGTAAGGTAGACAGAAGAATCCGAAGGACAATCACTTGAATACATTCCTTATTGCAGGATGAACTCTGCTACCCCATTTTACATTCAAACGAGAGCATCTTTGGGTCTGGTCCCTGAGTCGGACACCTGCTCCCATAACCCCTTGAGATTGCACCCTGGCACGTTCCTTTCCAGCCGGCGCACCTCTTTCTCAAATGCCACTGGGTGGAACAAAAACCGCCCACGCAAGGCGACGCTTTCCTTCTAGAGAAGGAAATGTCAAGCACCGCGGAAGGAGACACAGGCTTCCGTGGGAACAGCCCAATCCGCAAGGATCTGGGGCCAAATGCAAGGATCCCTGCATATCCGCCCGGCTGGAAAGTGACAAGCGGCGCAAAGTATTTAATTAAGTTTGGAATGATCATGCCCTCTCTTCTCCTTGTGAAGCCCCGTCGGAGCATTTCTCCATCCTGACATTTAGGGGTCTTGGGTCTGACGGAGCTTGTAAGGGGTGTGCAAATGCCAAACGAGCACAGTCTGCAAGGCACCTCGCGGACTGGAAGCGCTGCGCCTTCCAAACCCAAGCCTCTATTCGGCGCCTCACGTAATCGCACTTCATGAATGCGTCGATGACTGTTAAAAATGCGTAAACATGGCTGGCCGAACAACACGCTAATTGCACGGTGACGTTAAATACCTATATGAAAGTACTGAACCAGGAAGGCACGGAATCGCTTTTATGTGCCGATCATCTGCTGAGGAGGAGCGGGAAATTCTTTTTCCAATGCCACAGCCTCTGTCATATTTTGCAAAATAAACATGGGTGAATGTAGGGAGCCAAAAGTGATTAGGAAGATTTACAAGAGGGATATTAATATTGATTGCTAGGAAAATATAAATAACATATGCTGGATTGGCAGCCTGATGTATGAACCAAGACCTTCTTAATTCTCCGTCAGTCTCCATCAAGGCTGACAAGCAGTCAAGCCTGCAGCACAATCACTGCTCTGGACTGATGATCCAGCTGCTTATGGGCTTCGAAGATTTATAATCTTATCTAATATTGAAAAAGGAATGAGGCCTTTGACTTTTAAACCAACTTGAAAAGGATATAAAATTCAATGGCAGTCTCATCATTTTACAGTCCTTCTCTTTCATGTGCTTGGGAAGTCATCATCTCGACAGAATAACCCCAGATCGAGAATACTTTCATCGTTATTATCCAAAGTCAAATACCGCGTGATACTACTGGAAGAATATATTAGAATTACTATTGAAATTAAATTTAGGGTCTTAACTCCCTCAAGCAGACCTCTCAGTGGACCCAAGCTTGAAGACAGCAGACCCAGAAAGGATGTTGCTTCCCTCTTTTCTGTTGTCTGTTGTTCTTCTTATCTATTGGCTTTTATGCCAATTAGCTTGAGAGCAGGGCACAATAAAACGCCGCTATCATGTTATTCTGAATCCCCTTAGTGAAGCCCTTGCCAATATGTTCCTCCAAATAAGTACTCAGGTAGCTTTCAGCCAATCGCCGGGCTCATTCATCAGCCCAGCAATCAATCTGCTAGCGTGCTCCACAACGCCTACTAATTTTCACTTTGAGCAGAAAAGAAAAAAGTTCTTCTAAGCTCATTCCCGTTTAGGCTGGCTCATGTGAAAATATTCCACCCGGTTTTTTTTTTATTTACTTGGTAAGCTGACTCAAAGCTTGCGATTTGATGTTTCGCCTATTTATAGGCTGGTATATTTACTGCAGCGATTCAGGTCATGACGCCCGCAGCACTCCTTCTGGAATGTAAATCTGCAGCAACTGGCTCATGAGTACAGCACCTTACACTGTTGCTCAAGATGATGACTGCGGATAAGGAGAAGCAGCGATGTTGATACGAAGTCAATGGGATGGTCTACGCTTTCCATTGGTTCTGTGGGTGGATGTTTTTTTGCTAAATACATTACATGAGGTGTGAGGGTCTTTATACCCTGTTATGACGCCACCTACAGGACTCGTGCTGCATTGCTACTCTGCCTGGTTGACAGGTGGCCTTTCTGCTCCTTCAGCACCCTGGATAATGGGCCACCTGTCAAACGCACCCCTGTTGCGGACCAACAATCGAGCACTCCAGACCAAGCCATGCCCGTAATTACACTCGTCTGGGGAGCACTAATTACCCCAGCTGGCTCCCCTTTCCTGGTGGCGCACGGAAAAAGAAAATGGCAGCTTGGCAGAACCACAGGCAGGACGTGGAACATTATGGCCTAAATCCTGGCCGCGGCTACACCGAGCAGGGAACCTGCCCATCACTTACTTTTGTTATTTTCCCCTTTTATATTTCAATACTGGGTTCTAATAAGTCTTGCCTCTAGAAGGCACTTACACAGCCATTCTCTTGCCCTGACACAGCCCTTAAACCCATTAAGGGGTTTTCACTGCAACTCCCAAATTAGGTCACTAATTAGAGAACTGATTGGCTGAAGAGTCCTCACACCTGGGTTTGAACAGCTGACCTACATGTTATCCCAAAAACCTGCATGCACACCGGCCCTTTGCGGACAAGATTGGCCACCCCTGCATTAGACAAGTCTACCTCCCTGTTTGAGGGTTCGATCACCAGGAATAAGAGAGATCTCATTGGCTGACTCAAGAACTCTGGATTGGGCTGGAGGGGGGGGGGGGGGGTTTAGCGATGTGACAAACATATTTAAAGAAACTGTTACTATTATGCAAAAAAAATCAGTCTGAATGACCTAGAAAACTACAGCCTAGTCATCCCTAGCAGAATAATGTTAATCACATCTACACATATGTACATATATATAAGATTTTTCTGGCACTATAACGAATAAGTGAAAGCAGAGATATAGCACCATCCAAAATGCTTATCTGGACAGATTTAGCTTTTCTTTAGCTCATTTGTGGGACCCAGAGTGAGTCAGTTTACGGCAGCGTCATCCAAGCCTGGATTAGCATTAAGGCCTTATAACAAACAGCTAGAATTTCGCTCTGACTCCCTAAAAACACACAGGAAAAGGCCAGATACGGCCACAGCGCCACACTCCCAGCCCGCAAGTGTCCCCTTCTAGCACCAGGAGGGTAACCGAAGTGCGTGCACATCATTTCCCCCCCGGGGGAGGGGCGGCGAGGCCAGGACATGCCCACTCGCACCAGCCCGTCTTTAATCCACTGGCTGAGCTCCAGCGGGGTTATCTGTAATTACGGGTCTCCCAAACACTCAGCTTCCATATCACCACGGAACCAGAACTGGACCCCATAACAGGCTGCTCAGCTTAGAGCCGTAATACCCCCTGTCCGGATTCTCCATGGTCTTAAACCTAGTCGGGATCTTTCTGAAACACAATATCGATAGAAACAGTGTGGAGTTAGTATGTAAACAGAACTGTGCAGTTGACTGGGGCAGCCAAAGAAAATGTTTAAAGCTATTCATCTGTGTAGTAAGTATATATTTGCTCAGAAAAAACCATAAATTAACATTAGAATGTATACAGTGGAACAGCAACAATATAAGAGAATTTCTTCCCTTCTCCAAAACGTTCCTGACATCTTGCTGGATGGACATCAGGTCCCAAAGGTCTCCTCAGAGGCACCTCAGCCATTCTATGTCTTCATTACATTTCACCACCAGCTCATCTAATTAACGAAATGAGTTAGTTTAATAGATTGATGTGGTATTGATTAGCCAAATATGTTATGCTAAAGGTCGAATCAACAAATCCTTGGGTATATTGGATGGTTACTGCAAATACTGGCGCAACTGAGAGGTTTTAGCATATTTTTTGCATATTTTTGCTTTAAAGGTCTGATTATGCTCATATGGTTATAATGTCAGAAGCAGGCGATAATAACAGACAAGAAGTAATCATAAACCCTGAAAGGCGTGCAAGCTTCATTACTCATAATGGCGCGTACGTGGGGAAGGACAAACGGCTTTAATCCACAGGGGGCTTTCATTTTCACACGCAGCTGTGCGTGTTTCAAAGGGACCTTTCTGGCTCCCCGGGTGCCGGTGGCGGCAGCGAGGATATCGGCGCGCTGCCGTCGTCCCCTGGCTGGCCCCAATCCTCTACACCACCGCAAATCCGGAACATCCACACTGTGCTCAAATTTCTTCGATTTTTTGCCGTTACATTGCAATTTAGAACTTATATGGAGTTTTTCTGTTCATTACATGGAATTTCAAAGTTTCTGTTGGGAGTGTGGATATTTCATTCTTTACTGATAATGAATAAATTTAAATAACTATAACGCATTAAAGGGTGACGTGGCAGTGCAGTGGTTAGCACTGTTGCCTCACACCTCTGGGACCCAGGTTTGAGTCTCCGCTTGGGTTACATGTGTGTGGAGTTTGCATGTTCTCCCCATGTCATCATGGGCTTTCCTCCGGGTACTCTGGTCCCCCCCCACAGTCCAAAAAACTAATTGGAATTGCCAAACTGTCCAAAGGTTTGAATGGTGTGAGAGTCTGCCCTGTGATGGGTTGGTGCCCCATCCCGAGTTATTCCCTGCCTTGCACCTGTAGATTCCTGGACAGGCTCCAGACCCCCTGTGACTCTGAACAGGGCAAGTGATTGGAAAATATGAATGGATAGCTCATTAAAAACAAAGTGACTTACAACTAGAGAATGTGACAGGGCAATGAAGGAGTAGCAAGTGAAATACTGGGTGTCATGGTGTATACTGGAAGATTAATACATTAAATGCAATATAACAGACACATACATTCATACATTTCAACAATACTCCTGTAAGACCACTACTCCACTCAGTTATAAATGTAACAAGGTTTCTACAGCCTGACAGCAGGGCTGTAAACATCTATAGAGCTAGCTGCCCTTTACAGCGATAGAATGCCGCAAAAGGTGAAGGTTTGCAGGATACATTTTTGGGAATTTAATGCTTTCAGACAGCCCGTATTTTTTAACAGTAACATGGACTTCTCGTAGTTTTAAGTGGATCCCAGCCCACTGATTGAGCACAACGCTGGCATTCTGAGTAGCGCGAAAATGAATAAAACCCTCATCAGCTGCCCACCAGGGCTGAGTAATCTATTAATATTTAATATTTTAAAGATCACAGCGGCGCACTGATGCGGCCTCCAGTTCAAAGTGCCGCTACCATCAAAGCAAGTTCAGGTTTGGAGCAATTTATACACACAGTAATACTGGGGAGATACTGCAGTCAATATAGCAGAGAAAAACAGGAACCATGTGTAAGTGACGTTAGCAGGAAGGCCTCTGTTAGCATGAAGGATCTGCCTGATAGATAAACAGCTAAAATTAACCGCCGCTGCTGAATGATGACAGCCAGACGTTCAGAGCCTGAGGTATGATGCACCCACTCGCATAACCTGCCACTCAGGAGACCAAATTTCTGCGACCGAAAGAGACACTCGGGCCACTTAAACTTGATCTGCCCACGGCCTCAGACTCCGGCGAATCCTTTTCAGTTACCTCTCTCTCTGAAGTCGTGGTGACGTGAATGAGATTTTCATCCTGAAATCCATAAGGCTCGAATGTTTTCAAAGGAAAATACAAAGAAACAGTGCTGATGAGGAGAACTGAGAAAGGAGACAAAGTAACGATGTTGCCTGAGGCCTCTTCCAATCCCCCACCCGCAAGCCATCGCTATCTTCACCAGTAAGAAATTAATAAATGAACAGGACCCCACAGACAGCGAAGCCTATCCCACCGTAATGCCCTAGTGCCCCTGTTGGGATCTGAGACTGTAAACACGCCCTGTGCCATCCCAACTCCTCAGAACATGCTTATAGTTCATCTTCTCCAACCCCCAAAGTTTTGTCATGCCTTGCAATAAGAGGTGGCTGCCATTCTGTGATAGAAAATCTCAAGGGCTGTGATTTGCTAGAGTGAGCGATCATTCGCCCGGTGACTTGTCCGCCTCCAGCATAATGATTGGCCAGCCATCTTCCATGGGGCAGAGAAGAGGAAGAGCATGATTGGTTGAGACTGCCAAATGAAATGCCCTGTCATGCCCTGAGGCAGGATATTATTCTAGTGAGGACCATAACCAGATACATCCTTGTCTTGCAATGAACAGCAGTTGTGTAGCACAGAGATCAGAAGGCATTTTTATAGCGGGATGGATCTATTAAACATTTCCAGGTTCAGTTTGCAAAAGGCAACATCAGAAACGTTTCAGTTTTGTACTCATCTTACATGTCTAGAAAGGAGTAATAACAGAGTTAATAATAAAGTAATTTAATAAAGTAATGCACAATACTTCCCCCAAAGTGTTAGTGTCCATTCCTGTACAGCCAATGCCGTGACCCCCCCCCCCCACCACCACCACCACCACCACTACCAACACTTTACATCCCTGGTCTCCATGTGTCATGCAAGCTTCCTCCTGCGGTCCAAAGACAGGAAGTTAGGCTAATCACTGTCTTTAAATTAACCATAGAGTATGATTTTGACTGTGTGTAGGTGCCTTGTAATGGATTGGATTCCTGTGCAGGCTGTACTCCTACCTTGAAACCCAGGGGGAAAAAAGGAAAAAAAGAAGAAAAAAAGGGAAAAAAGGGAAAAACCAAAAAAAGAAAAAAAGGAGAAAAAAGAAGAAAAAAGGGAAAAAAGAGAAAAAAGGAGAAAAAAAAGAAACCCAGGTCACCTAGGATACACTCTAGGATACCCACACTAGAAAAAGCAGTTAGAAGATGAAGGTATGGATATAGTCAGGCTCACATATCATTTATCTAAGTAATTACAACAGTAATGATGTAAATGGGAGTAACCACACCTATATAAACACTGGTATTTCCCATCCCTAATGCAGGGGCTGAGCTGTGATGACTTATGAAGGTCTTTAGTCGACAAAACTGCAGAGTAGTGCTTTCAGAGATCAGAACTGGCTTACGTCCTGGAAGATTTCCGAGTTCCGCTGATGCGGTTGCATAACATTTCCTCTGCTATCCCGCCGATGAACCTGCTTTAGAAAGCGAGGCTCCGGAATGAGACTTGTCAGTATTCTGCACCCCTGAACCTCAAACAGCCTTAAACAGGACCAAGAAAGTGCAAAATACACACCGTCCTAAAATCAATAGCCACAGTTCACAGTATAGAATCACAGTAGAAATGAAATATTACTCATTGGTTGGCTTGGCTGCTAATACAGTCTTTCTAAAACATGGCGTTACCTATTGGTCAAATTTAATGCAGGAATTTCACAGACGATGTTTAGATAGAGAGATATTGCTTGAAACCAAACGGGTTTCAGTGCATTTTGTTAGTAGCCTAAAGGACTTCACCTCTCCAAGGGTTTGGGTCTTTAAATGGGCCAAGTGAGATTGCATATACACTACTGGATACAATACTGGAGGCCTGGCTGCCCCTGGGAGGCCTAGGAACGAGGCACGGGCCCCCCCTGGACAGAAAGGCATGCCTGTCCATCACAGGGCACGTACGCACCATAATAAGACAATATTTCACCTACCTGCACATTTTTGTAGTGTGGGAGGATTTTAGAGTACCTGGAGGAACCCCATGCAATCACAGTGTGGAAATGTGAACTCCACCCAGCCTCGTCTAAAAACCAAACTCCCCTGGTGCTAGAGGTGTGAGGGACAGTGCTGCCATAGGAACAGTTTGGTGTTTGCACTTGGAGGGAGGAAAACAAAAAATTCATCTTACCACCCCATGCATTAACGTACATATCTGATGCACACATAACCTATTTTGCCTATCAATAGGGTACAATCAAACCGCTTATACCAGTGGTTTTCAATCCTGTTCTTGGTGCCCCCCTCTGCCATAAGGGCATCATTCCAAACCTACCTTAATCAGGCTCAGATGGTCCTTAATAGGTTAATAATAAATGTAGCAGGTTGAAAGCAGTGTGGATTTGAATGAAAACATTCACGGGGGGCGCCAGGAACAGAATTGCAAACCACTGCCTTATACAAAGTGCCAGCACAGAACACAATTATAATCTCACGGCACCATCGATTCACTGAGCCTTGATGAACAGCTGCAATCAAACTAACCAAAACAAACAGCTGTTAGATCCGTGCATAATACCTTCTACTAGATAGCCAGGTAAAACACTTAAAACGTAATTTTCCTGACTGGCTGAGACTGAGTTAGTTTTGGATTGGCCCCCAAACTCCACCATGAGTGCCACCCACTGTCCGCTCTGCAGTTCCTTAATCCAAAACTCACATTGCTGTAACCGCGATAAACGAACCATGCACATTGATCTCCATACTGATCCTATTAGCGCGCAGCAATTATAACTTCAGAATGTATGCTATGAGAAGTATTTCTGCCAAGGTTTAATCAGGCTGCGACTTGCAAAGCCAGCATTGCTAAGCCAGGTGCCCCGTAAGGGGGCTGAACGGTGACCTTGTTGCTAAACAGAGAAGACGCCCAGTTGGTGGGGGATAGCCTGGGTGCCACAGACGTGCCTGAGGAGGGAACGTGGGCGTGCGTCTGGCAGAAAGAGGGGTAAACTTTTAACCTGCAACCTTATGCTGTTGTTGCATAGATACTTCAGAGGAAAACGGGCGCCCCTCGTCAGTGAGACCCCACTGAACCTTCTTTAGCAGGATGACCAACAGGGTAAATTTAGAGAGCAGAATTTTTATAGGATATTATTTGCTGATTCTGTTGGGTTAGTCACCAAAGGAGATTTCTCTACAGGAAAAAAAATGCAAGGGCTGTGCTTGATTAAGGGCAGTGAAAATTTATCATTTTTAAGTAACCATACCACATACTGTATGTTGGTAAACAGCTCATTCAAGTTTCATATTTATTTCAAAAATAAGTTTTTTAATTATACAGCCGTCATGAATAAGCAGTTTCTGTTCGTTATAATTCAGATGGTAACCATCAAAGATAATTAGTGGGGTCTTCCATTGTCTCCGCACCCAGTTTCTGCTTTTGATTAATACTAACAAAGCGAGCATCTCCTTCCCGGAGATTTTTATTCTTAACCGCTCTCACAGCCGTCCGAGAATACGGCTTCAACAGGTTCAAACGCGCTGGCAGCATATCACTCCCGGAAGATTTCCGGCACGCGCTGGGATCGCGTTCCCTGCGGTTTCGCTCCGGCTCGCGCTGAGAAGACCCGAGACCCGCGCGCGGTTTTCCGAGCGTTTTATCCTGTCGATCATGGACGTCGCTGGGCACCGGATGACATCCCCGCTGCCGAGCATGTATTGTTCAATGGGGAAAGCAAAACACTTCCTGATTTACATTTAATCGTAGCCCGGGCGCACCGAGGACTCGCTCCAAATTGGATTCGCGTTCCTCGAGCTGTTAAATTGGTTTGCTCTAATTCATTTCACTCCGGCAGCATTTTCCCTCCGATCGACAACATGGTCTGAACACGTACCATCCAGTTATAATGGATCTCCTAAACAAATTAAACTGAACAAATTAACCTGAACAAATTAAGCTGCGGGTTCTCTGTGGTCCTCTTCTTTTTTTGTGTGTGTGGGGACTTCTGGATGTGGGGAAAGTGGTTTGAATATTCAATATCGGCGTTTCTTCCACCCTGGTTAATAACCCAGAAGAAACCGGCCGTGCCTCCCTAATTAGCTTTTAATTGCTGTCTGTTTCCTTGTTTGGAGTTTTGAGGGTCGTATGCTGCCAGTGGTAAGAAATTAAGCCTGAGGTTTTCCCGTTCGTGGAGGTCAGTCAGGGGGAACAACGGGGACAGATTTACATTGATCCCCCGCCTATCGTGGATGTTACATTCCAGACCCATCAGCGATAGGTGAAAATCTGTGATATAAAAAGACCATATAAATAAACATTTTTTATAGTTTAAGCCTTAAAATACCGCTCCCACATGCTTTAACACATGTACACTTATTAAAACAACACATATGATATGTGGATGTCGGGCTAAGGATATGAGTAACATAATAATATGTAATGTATATGTATATATAGCCTATACACATCGCAGAGAACTGTGATGCGTCGGGGAAAAATCCGCGATATAGCGGGGCCGCGATAATTGAACCGCGATATACGGGGGGGATCACTGCTCAAATTCGCATCTTATTCTTACAGACACTCTAGTAATTGCTCGAGTATAATTAGAAAATTAAATTGTAGAAAGATTACGGCTTGGTTTGAGAATGTTCAATATATTATACTAAATTGTCTTCAAGGTTTAATGGTAAATGCTTTTAATTCCTAGTTAAAGTAAAATGAGTCAATCAAGTCCAATGCTGTAGATACTTTCAAGGGACAGCCCCGTACCTTGCAGTGGAAGCTCTATATAAAAAGCCCGCGGAGTGAGCCGGCTGCCCGCAAGCTGCTTGCCGCTTGTGCGATGGCGGCGGGATCCCAATGCTGAGCACTTTCACTATTTAGGCACATACTGTTCTGAATTATTAAGTACAGTCCCCAACTGAAGCAGGAATGTAAAACTTAATAGAGACTATTCCTAAGCAAAATAACTAATGCACCTTCAAATAGAAGGAAGTTATTACGTTCCAAATATGTATTGATATATTGAGAAGCAAATATTATTTAATGAGAAATAGACATTTATTATTTTTTAACATTGCTATATTTTTAAACTATGATGAGAGCCCATTACAAGGCAATGACACATGCTCACACACACACACACACACACATACACACACACAGGGTTGTAATTATATCTTTGTGGGGACTCTCCATTCATCTCTATGGGGAAAACTTTAATACCAACATGATGAACATTTGGTCCCCACAGTGTAAGTGAACATAATACACACACACACACAGCAAATCTGGGCACATTCCCAGAGGTGTGCAGCCACTGTCCAGCTCCTCTGCAAATTTACCTCCAACTAAGGCAAAATTCTGCTGGATTTTAGTAAATTTACTGTCCTTAAATGGCATTTTGCAGACTATGGTTGGCACCTTAATAACACAAGTGGGCTAATCCAGTTCACAATACCTTATGTAGTAATTACTGGAAATTCCCAAACACGGGAACGGGGGTGGGGGGCTCTATTCATCCCCCCAAACTGCCCTGGAGGCCTGTGGGATGTACAAACTGCAGTAAGGGCTTCTGTCTTCCCCTTCTGCCCCCAGACTCCACAGCAGCACCAGAAATCCTCTTGAAACCCTACGACCTCAGAAAACCACGTCCAACGCATTTCCTCATGGTGCGCCGACTCGTCGATCACTTAGGTGACCCTGAAGCAGTAGCGGGTCCAGATTATTTTCAAGGGAGGGAGGGGTAGGGGGGGTAGCATCCGAATAAGAAAAATTAAGGCCGTCATCGACTTCTTTCTACTAAGTGCACAAAATCAAAAGCACCATATTTTTTTTTATTTCACAACACATATATGGTATTGTGTCCAAAATCACATTCTATGACTGACATAGCTCAGAGCCAATGAATATGGGGGAGGTAGGCACCTAATGGGCCAATCCGGCTCCAGGGGAGGTGAGCCCTCCCCACACATGCAGGCAGATTGAGATTAGGAGGTAAGTAGACTGAAGGAGTATAAGCCTTTTTTCACACTAACCTCTGTACCAAGGCTTTGTATGCCATGTCAGCCTTGTTTTGTTTCCAGATAAAGGCCGTGTGCCAGGTGGGGCATTCTGGGAAAAATATCGTACACAAGACTTACACTTTACACACAGATGTACCCACGTATACAAGAAGTGTGGTCCTGCATACATATATCATCATAATTCTCCGCAAACCCTCTGACCTGATCTTCACAGGCACTTGGCAGTAAACGACTAAAAACAAGAGACCAACCGCAGATGTTGGCAGGACAAAAAACCTTTTGATTTAGGACTGAGGGGCAGGGTATGGATTTTAGGAAGTCGTAAGGTGAAATCCCATTAAACACCCTCTGTGCGCTTAAACTGTATTCCAATATAAATAGAGTTCAGCTACCACTGAAAATTAATTTGACACAGTCACAAAGTGGACATTTACATTTAAATGAAATCCAAGGAAACTCCGGAGATTCGTCGTGGAGAAATCTGAATGACTCTATTGCGAAATCAGCCTGCCCCTTCCTTCTCGACTGGCTCCAAGACTGTGTTTAATCTCATCTGATGAAAGGCAAAGCTGCCTGAAATCAGTCAGATCACTGTGGAAAAAAGACGAACCAGCCCATCCATCTAGACGTGACGGTTCGGGGTGTGCAAAGGGTGTTCATATGCAAAGTTGTCTGTTCACATATGTGCGTGTGAGTGAACATGCATGCGCACATGCCCTCCAACCAACTGTTAATGTCACAGTCCTAAACTGTAGTGATCTTACAAGTTTGGTGAATCTAACAGGTATGTAAGAGAGATCAGACACAGGCCCAAGGCTGCACACATCGACCCTCGAAGCTATGAAATTGTGGCTCCACCCTCCACTTCTTTCCTGTTTCAGTGTTCATTTGTTCTTAGAAAAAAATAGTTTTTAAACAGTTTGTTGTAAGCAGTGTGGTTCAGATGCCCTAATGAGCTCAAAGGGAATGATATTGCAATGGCAGTATGATCAAAAGAACATTCAGCCTGCATTATATGTATACACTTTTATTCATCTAGCTGGCACTTTTGTCCAAAGCAATGAAGAAGTGAGGATCAGAGAGGAGGGGCAGCAGATGGGTTTAAGGGCCATGCACAAGGGTCCAATGGTGAAGTCAGTCTGCCCAACATGAGATTTGAACTGGAAACCATCCGATCTTAGGCACCTGGTCCTAACCCACAAAAAACCTGGCGCAGATACACAATGCAGCTGGTGATTTTTGGGCATCTTACACAGGAATTTCGTACCAGCAAGTCCATGCTAACCGATTTTAATTACGATCCAAGGACATTTAATCAGCTTGCAAAGCTACTCACTCACCTAAAAAGTCACAAAAAGTGGGCAGTGAGACCCAGTGGAGATGCACCTGTTCAAAACCAGTGATCGTGGGAAGCAGAAGAAGTAGGCGCGCTAGCGAGAGAATGCGCTAATGAGGTAGTGCAATCATTAGCAGTGCTGCCGGCAGCAAGAAGGCCATCTTGATTGGGTGGATGTTTGCTCCAATCCCACCTCCCCTGAGACATCACCTCTACCTGTCCGGTGTGATCTGCTCTGTACCTCCACAGTGCAGCCTGCAGCACAGAAGCTATTTCTCAGCCTGTCAGCGGCTGAGTAAAACTTCAGCTCGAACTGGAACAAAATCTTCATTTGAAACCCCCCCACACACACACACACTTGTGGCTGGATCTGTGTAGGTACGCAGGTCTGTGGGTTTGTGGGAAATGGGCTTGGGTACATACACTGACAAACGGCACAATGTGCCACTATAACCACAGCGTGAGAGAAATGGAAACCAACTATCACATTGTCTGCTCAGGAGAATGAATCTTTTTGTCTTTTTAATAAGAACTGAACTGATTATCAAATAATAAATGGCCTTTGTTGTTTCATCTGTTGAACAGGTTACTAAATTAAATTAAAAATTTACGGTTTGTTGATTGCTGAAATGGTCACAGACCCCAAAACTCAGGGCTGCGTTATAAATCTATGGTACAATTTTACTTAAGCAAAGGTCAATACCATTCAGACCGAAAGTGTAACTGATATGTTGACCAAGTTCTTATTTGGCTGTTTACATACATCTGGCTCCTTTCCAGTGCAGTTGGAAACCTTTTCCATGCCCACAGCATTATAGCTGAAAGAGCTTCTCCATGCTTCTGAAGAAAACACGATTTCCAGCTTGGATGTGCATTTTGCATGTACGAGCCTGGTGTGTACATGCGTGTGCGCAAACCAGATAAACGGGCAGAAGGAAGTCGTCATCGTCCGCCTCCGGAGTGGCTATGATTAAGCACTTTTGGTCCTGCTCGCATGTTTTATCTTCTGTCCTTTCATCTCGCACCAAGTAAAAAAAAAAAAAAAACAAGAAAATTAATCTCAAAATGTGCATCCAACAATGGATGCGAAACACTCAGCGGTGGGAGAAGGAAGACTTTACAGAAGAATTTAATTGAGTCTCCGGCTACATGGCGCTTTCTTTGTAAGGATAAAAAAAAAGTTGTTTTCCCTTTATTAAAATGGATGAGAATTAAAACGTCTGCCGCAGTGCCAGCCAGGCTCCTCACAGGAACGTCTGCCTGGGATCGCCAGACAGAGCAGGTGAAAAGTTAGGATGCGGATTTTGTGAGACACGGAAGGATGGTGGCCGTCTAGGGCGTGCCTTTGTTCTTGGTACTGGCACCGAGGACTAAGATGGAGCTTTTCGGAATTTTATTCTGACGC
Organism: Brienomyrus brachyistius; assembly: GCF_023856365.1. Taxonomy (NCBI): domain Eukaryota; kingdom Metazoa; phylum Chordata; class Actinopteri; order Osteoglossiformes; family Mormyridae; genus Brienomyrus; species Brienomyrus brachyistius. Next base: position 17,984,236 of record NC_064553.1, read on the forward strand.
GAATTTAACCTGTGGGTGTGTGTTGGGCTTTTCATAATGGTTATGTTTATTAAGCGGCTGCTTTTAATGTACAAGTGAGAGGAGGGTCAGCCAGTGTCCCTGGAGCAGCCGGGGTTAAGGGCTTTGCTCTAGGAACCAGCTACACTCTCTGAAAACACAATACCAATTTGTACCTTTGCGTGTCACTGGGCTGCACCCCCAAAGTTCTGCCAGTTGTACCTTTAACTGTCGTTAATTGTACCTTTTCAGGTAGAGAAATGAACTCTGAGGAACATTTTTGTACCATTAGGAGTACATTAATGTTGTTGGTACCTTAAAAGGTACAGAAATGTAAGGTAGAGCCCCAGTGACAAGAAAGGTACAAACTGGTACCCTTTTTTTTCTGAGGGTGTACAGGATTTGAACTCACAACCTTCCTATAGGTACAGGTCAACAACCTAATGAGCTACCGGCAGCCTCAAACCTCAAAAGAGTATGCAGTTTAAAATAAATCTGCAGCAAAAGATCCCCTCATCAGAGATTCAGGATGTACCGAAACAAATTATTTTGTGTGCAGAATGACAGGCAAAGCATACAAATGCACATGTAAGAATCCCTCTGGTCACGATGGTGAAAAGAAACAAATGACAAAGAGACTGGGAAGGGAATTGCAGCCAATTAGATAGGAACAGGTAGAGATTTTAGGCACTGAAATATTGTACACAAGTGACATTGGGTGACATAAAATATGTTGTCAGGGTTACTGGAGGATAAAATAAAACATGCCAATTTATATCGTTTCTAGGGTTGAGGGACAATTGTAACTAATCGACACAGCAACCCCAGTCACCCAGCCGTCCCTGCCCTGATGACAGCACCCCCTCCTCCTGCAATATAACACAGTACGAGGACAAGTGCGGTAGGGTTTCAGCACGGGTAGTACAATGCAACGTCCTTGTCAGTGATGTTCGGCTATTCAGGCCCCCCAACCCACACCTCAGTCTTTATATAACTGAAAGCCTTAGCATATATAGTTTGATTAACCAGCATAAGCTAATACCCCTCTGATCCTGACATAATCATAGATATTAAAACCTCCCAAAATGCCAGTTCGGCCAATAAGAGGATATCAAGAGTCTTTAATATGAGAGAGAGCCACCCTGAGCTGGCCAAGTTTATTAAAGACAAAGAAGTAAAGCAGCTGAACGGCAGACATGTTTGCGCTGCATGGCTCCTGTACTGGCGCTGAGCTGCCATGATTGATACGAGTTTATTAAGTTAAACTCAAAAAGCAAAGTCCGTTTTAAAAAGCACAACAGAATAACATCCCAGGTTTGTCGAGAGATACGCTGCAGGCTCCCGAATGAGAACATATGGTGGACGGATGACAATATGATGAATATGTTTGGTTTTCCTGTTGAACAACCCTGAGAAATGCTCTTCATTTAGTCAAACAGTTTTAAAGAATAAATGAGGATTCTCAGTTATTCACAAAGCTGTCAGTCAGGCGGTTTAACGTGTTAGATACTTATTACAATTTATCGTTATTATTGATTATTCATGAAAGAAGCACTGGCAAGTTAGGTTACAAAACCAAGATGCAGAAATAAATAGACCATGAAATGAGAGCAAAGACGCGATGTGCAGCTCAGTGATTCAGGGATCTGTGCCCATATCCGAAAGGTTGTGGGTTTCAAATCCTGTGTTCAACAGAATAATCATACACCCACCTATGATATTGCTCTGTCAGCGTGGAAGGGGGTCTCCACGGGTGTGCAGTCATATCACTGTCAGGGCCTTGAGTTATGTACCCCAAAACCAGCCAGCCACAATAACAATCAAAGCAGACAGGCGACTCTCAGATGAGCAGGGCGATGCTAAGTGTGTGTCTCGTAAAACATGCTGCTGACAGTAGACCAGAAGCCTGCCCTTATCGCAGCTGTGCATCCCATCCTCTGTGCTACAGAGCTTTCACCTTGTGCCTCCACATCTTCTCCTTTCACAAATGCTTCCATTATATGTGCGCCAGAAGCCAGACATGAGCAGCAAAACCAAAAGCTTGGTATGTAATTTGACTGAAAAAAAGATTATCGTTTACTCAATTCTAAAGGCAACTAAATACATTTACAGCTGCACTCTATCAAGGTGGAAAGGACTGGCTCATCTTGTTTGAAGGCCTGGAACATCTCTCCATCACGCGGCAGATTGTTCATGTGTGACTCTATCAGTCAAGGTGTCTGTATGCCATTTCCAGGCTGCAGAATTCATTGTCAACATTTCCCAGCATGACACATATATGGTGCGTGCAGTTTAATTGGTCGGAGAGGGGTGTAGGTGGTTCTAGTTGGGAGTTATATAGTAGAGTGTGATAAACGGCCTGAGCTTCTGAGCCTAGGCCATGCAATTTATTTGTTAAATGTTCTGCACTCACAGTACAATAGTGATCACCCAGGTGCTGAAACTACATTTGTTGTGGTCTGGCCTGATGCGTCCGTCAATGGGCACGGGGTAATAGCAACACGCGTTACTGCACATCCATTATTTATCAGCCGTGTCCCTGCTGATTGCTTATTCTGTGCTGCTGAAACTGGTCAGGGAATTCTTTTAACTTCGGATGAGGAAAGTCTACATCTGCCCCGCTGATGACCAGGTGGCGGTCTCCGAGGACACAGGTGACGCGAGTGACGCGATAACAGTGTGGTTAACAGAAGCCGGGACCCGCGTGATGTCACCCCTGCTGACCCGCCAGCGACAACGACTCAAGGGTAAGAGTCTTGAGCTGGCAAATGTGACATTTAATATCATGCTTTCTAACTGTGAATGTATGTTTATTAGGATTTGTGCTTTATGTTGCAATTTCCTTGGGTTTATTCGCTCGTATCCCATTTACCGCTTGCTGACGCTTACGACGCTGCATCTTGCAAACCGAATCGGGTGAAGACTGATGTCTTTATTTTCCATTTTGGTGCAGTCACTTGTGATTTGCATAATAAATTAAGCCAATTGAATTTGGCACCCCCTGTTTTTCACTGTTTAGGTTCTGCTGCCCCTTTGCAGCAGTTGGGTTCTTTGTACGTAAGATGATGCTGTGAAAAGCTGTAATTAGTAAATTTACTTGGGGCGAGAACTGTTAGGGTACGCACACATTCTTGTGTATCGCAATTACTGGCAGCAGAAGAGAGTTACAGTCCATGGGAAAGTGGATCCTGGACTGAGGGCTCTCATTTGTGCAGAGGAGTACAGCCGAGACGATGAACTTAAAGCGAGGATTATGTCCTCGGCAAATCAGCCGTCAGGACGGCTACACTGTAGCTTCATGACTCTAGAGACCACTGTCAGCTGGAAGTTAAACGCACATCTACGACAGGAGCAAACAGTGAAATCACAAAGAGCGACGGTCTGGCAACGCAGGGGCTGGAATGGCTGGGCACCGAGGGTCGGGCAGTATATCGTCCCGAATGAGGTGCGGTGGAAGCGGCGTTGCCCCGGGAGAGGGGTGGTTTCTATGCAGAGCTGCTGGCTACGAGAACGCCAACAATGGCGCAAGACAAATCACTCAGGGAACGAGTTCCATTCTCTGCATGCCTTTCACTGGGATTTGGATGAGAGCCAAATCGGCTGCCCTTTGAAAGTCTGAGGAAAAAAAGCAGGCTGTTCTTCTCCATCTTTTGCCTCCGGGCTGGTATCCAAAGGTACCGCGGGGACAGAGGTTCACTGCCAGACTGCCTGACTGCTGTCAGGACGCATCGGCCCACCGGCCAACCCCAACCGGCTCCCTTTATCCAACACTAACGAGAGCCGAAAAGGGGAGGCGCCCATACATATTTCATGGATACACAATTTCAGGCCAAAGGCTCAAACGGGCAAAACCAGATCTTTGGGTGGACATGACGATGGAGAGCGACTGAGAGAGCGACTGTGAGCCCAATCAACATACACAGACCCTTCCCTAAGGCTCTGAACTGAAACATACCCAAAAACCACCCTTTGCCAAATACGGGACACAGCCTACCGCTGCAAAGCCAGCCTTGATTAACCTCTCTTCTTCAAATGCACTGATTAATTACACCAGTGCTACCCAATCCTGTCCTCAGGGACCTCCAGATAGTCCGCATTTTTGCTCCCTTCCTGCTCTGTGCCAGACAGTCCGCATTTTTGCTCCCTTCCAGCTACTGGGAGCAAAACCGTGAACTGCCTATGGGTCCCTGAGAACCGGACTGAGAAACACTGAATTACAGTAAACAGGAGTGAAACACACTGAACACCCCAGTACTTAATCACACTATGGGTCTGACAAGCACTTGATAATGCTTTTAAGGCAGCGTTTCCCAATCTGGGAACCTGGGAGAAAGCAAAACTGTGGACCGTCTAGCATAGAGCAGGAAGGGAGCAAAAATGTGGACCGTCTGGCAGTCCTCGAGGACTGGATTGGGAAACATTGCCTAAAAAAAAAAATGATAGAAACGTATAAAAATATATACATTACCATGCCTACAGTCTGAAGTCAGATAAACATCCTTATACTGATGCACACTTACATTTGCATTTAAGCATTGGCCAGCAGCTTCTCTCCAAAGGGATGCACATGTAGATAATACCTCCTGAGCAGACATACACATACATATTCATGGCCCATCCTTCAGATGCAGGTTCTGTGCTTCAGTTTTCTGAAGCTGGGCTCTGTCCCAAGGCTGCTGAGGGGTCACTTACACATTCAGCATAGCTATAATCAGCAGATAAGGACACTCGACAGGGCTGATCTCAGCGACGCCCTCCGTGAAGAGTAAACACTCCTTTATCGCTGAAATATTACTGCCAAGGGGTCCGCCCAGAGCTGTCAAGACGATTTTTTTGCTTCTTTCTGCACCATATTTAACAGAAGATGGGGTCATGGGTAAGTTGGGCTGAGAAGGCCCTCCCCAACCCATGGCACCTCTATAATGTGGATTCTGCCCCAGGTGAGGCCAGCGTGAGGGAGAGAGCAGCTGCACACCACAGGCGTCTGGCGGTTTAGCTCTCAGCTACCTCACGTGTTTTACCTCACAGCGCCGCCGGCCCCAGATAGACCAGGAGGTGGCTGAAAGGTGACCTCTACCCCCGGCTCAGATCTGTAACGAAGGCCGTGGGTTGGGGAGGAATGAGCTGTTACTCTGAAAGTGTCTTTGGGTCCTTTCTTCAGGAATAGGGAGCAGCTCGGGAGAAGTTTCGATAAAACACCAAAGATCACTCAAGCCCAGCAAACTGTAAGCAGTGGCATTCATTAAGATTTTATGAGATGCTCCCACTAGTGTCTCTCTGTCTTCTTCAGAAGAAGCAGAAACTGTGGACCTAAGAAGATTATGTGAGGCCGTTTCCTCCTCTGCTCTCTCCCTGGCCGTCCCAGCGATGCGAAGACGCTCGGCTCATGAGTGTAAATGGAGAGTCTGTCATGTCAGTGGCGTATCCGGTGGCCATCCGCTGCCCTTTGGCTAGATGCAAGAGGCAGTGAGAGCCTGACTGACTGGTGGCTTGACAGCTGGAGCTGTTTGATGGGTTTTAACGATTCTCCCATTGCCCTCCTCAGCCCATAGTGAGGTCAATCCTCCTTCCTGTGTCCTGCAGTGCGGTCTGCTATGGAAGGTACCAGAACACAGCCAGCACCAGCATCGGCCCACCTTCCTGCAGTGTAGTCTGGCCATACCCCCCCCCCCCACTCCAGTCACAATTAACGGATCTGAGGTCACCCGTAGATGAAAAACCCACAGGCCGGGGGCGGGGGGGGGGGGGGGGGAGGGGGGGGCGTCACGGTCACAGAGCGATTTCAAAGAGCGATTTCACAACCATGGCATGCCATCAGCAACGAGGTGAATTCATCGAGCGGACAGTCGTCCTCCACTGCAGAGCCAGCAAGGCCAGTGAGGATATATGAGGAAGCAGTTTTCAAATCTGCAAGATATAGATCAGCGTCTGTGCGACTTAGTGCCTGGCGGAGCCGCACTGCATCACACCCACTGCATTTATTTGTTCAGCAGACGCTTTTGTCCCAGAGAGGATCAGAGAGCGGGGTCAGCCAGTGCCCTGGGACAATTGGGGTTAAGGGCTTTGCTCGAGGCTGCAATCGTGAAATCACTGCCAGACACAGGATCTGAACCAGCGACTGTCCAATCAGGGTCCACTAAAGGCTCATCACTAAGCTGTGAAAATGGGCAAGCAACTTGACATCAGACCTCTGTACCTGTAAACAAAAGCTACACTGTAGCACAAAACATTAAAAGAAAAAATGCATCACATTATATATAATTATATTAAAATATGTGGCAATATCTACTGAGACTGACAGAAAGAAAATAGAAATGTCTGTCCGATTTCAATATTAATTGCCATGAATATATCCCTTCTGCTGATGCTAACCCCCCTCGCGTTTTTAAATGTAAAAAAGGTCACAGTTCAAAAACGTGCTTTTCGTTTGCTTTAAGCGACTTCCGTGGTGGTGAGGATAGAGGGATGCAGCTATTCTGTCACATCTGTATGAAAAACACATACTGTTTTTTTTCTCCACTTGGCTTTTCGTCATTTGTTCTTTTATTGATGGTACTTGCTAAAGTTGGATAGATGCGAAAGTTAGCACAACTGCAAAGTTTGTTTCGCTTTTTGTAGATGAATCAAAATAACATGTCGGATCGCAGCAAGGCTCGCTAGCTAGCTTGGAAACATGCACTAGTTTGGGGATTTAGGTGAGACTGAGTGATATTTTAGGAATTATAATAAACTACTCTGGGTATGAGGTTCAGCTAGGGGCAGACTTACCCTAAAGCAGGGGTAGGCAGTGGTCTGGGGTGCCCAGAATATACAGAAGTCACATTAATGCCCTCCCCCCTTCTGGCTGTAATGGACTATCCCTTAGATACTTAACCCTCTCCAGCTTCCTTTTCACACTGGAGTGCAGTGCTAGGTTACTGGTCGTTTCATGATCAAGCTAACTGGCTCAAAATTGCCAAACAGTAGAAGAAAATGGTGCAAAGATACAAGATTAACATTGCAAGTCCTGTATCTTTGATACTGTCCCGCTACAGAGGTGGACAAACTGCAAACAGAGGAGGAGAGAACAGAAATAAAAGAATATGTTACACAAAAATTCAAGACTAACCTCAGGCTGGTGTAAGGCCATCCTGGGCTACGGCCTAAGGCCACAGCAAAGATGCAAATGTTCCATATCTTAAATTTGGCCGATCCATCTGCCAGTGAAATACCCCCTCCCCCGATTTTACCAACAGCTCTCCCGCCCCCACCGCTGGCACCCAGGCCTTTGATTAGCATATTATTGGTGTTCCATCATTTTTCATTCTCTCTTGTTACTCTTTCAGCTCCAAAAAATAGCCCCCCCTGGGGGCCCCCAGAAAAGCTGGTCCTTCCCTGGGTACAGCCCATTTTTGGCCAGTTGATGCTGTTTTACTCTGTGCTCTCAGACGAGCAGAAGCCCTTCTCCGCCGTTATGGAGTTCATCATGCCCTTCATCACAGCTGTGGAGGAACTGAATGGTCTGGTATTGAAGAGAGACACATCCATAGATAACATGATTATTCCTCCCTCCCCCTTCTCCTTGAACAGATTTTAAAAAGCACCAACTGGAAGCACCGAGCTGTTTGCATATTTGGAGAGTAACAGAATTATATTTGCACAGGAGGAGTCTGTGCTACCCAGTGAAGGGGGGGACCTTTTTGCTCAGATTCAGTTTGGAAGCCCAGGGAACCAAGAGTCATATCTCAGAACAAGTAATTACATTATCTCTGTAAATGATGCATTTCTCATTTGGCAGTAGGAATAATTTATTCGCACACTGGGCCGTTTCTTTTTATTCATGGAGTTGATCCATAGTCCCCACCTCCTTAATCTTGTTAATGTGTTTTCCTTTGTCTGCTTTCATTCCGGCAGAGCGTTTCAATTAAGGGGCCGCAGTTGCTGCTGTGTCCGTCTCAATGGCTAAGCCCCTCCCCCTCGACCACGCCCCTCCCACTCGACCACGCCCCCAACACACAGAGTTGCCGGCTTTGCTTTCCCCCCCACCACCATGGACTGGAGACCCGCAGGTTATGAAAGCACCTTAAGTCTTTGTAATACCAGAGTTCCGTGGGTGACTATGTTCATTACAGCTGTCTAGTTCTACCAGCACTGGCACCATTGCATTTTGTGCTCCACTGTATGATGAGGCAGGCCACCATTTATTCACCAGGTTCGGGTGAAGTCAGGTGACAGGTCTTTTCTTTGTCAGCAGCATTTCTCAGCCTGGCCCTTGGGGACCCCCAGATGGCCCACATGTTTGCTCCCTCCCAGCTCCCTGCCAGACAGCCTACATTTACCAGGAGCTGGGAGGGAGCAAAAATGGGGACCGGCTTGAGAAACACCGCCATATAGTACGTATAAATACTGTATACTGTAATCTGAGTTTCATCAGCTTCAGTAACACCAAAGGAAGCTAATTTCCCTGGGAATTTTATTTGGAAACACACCCAAACCTAAGACTGCATTTGTCGAAATACTATCGACTTGGATCTGTGCCTGTTATTGGAAGGTTGTCGATTCAAATGCCAGACTTTGCAGAGTGATTTCCCTGTTGGGACCCTGAGCAAGAGGCTTAACCATAACCGATCCTGACCCTGCTGTCCCGCTTGTGTGCCGCTTTGGATGAAAGCACTTGGAACATACATACGTTTAAAAAATAGATGTCTTTTTAAATTGATATTATCAAATTCTGTTGAATAACCATCAAGAAATACCTACAAGGTAGGAAATACTGAATTAAAATTTGAAAATGTACACAAAAGCAATGTGGTACAAGTTGTATTTAATATTCATTCCTCGATTTTTCAACTGCTGGTCCAGTGTGAGGTCACAGAAGAGGCCAGAGACTGTCCCAGGCAGCACAGGGACGGCCTGGACGGCATGTCAGTCCATCACAGGCCTGCATTTATCATTTATCTCCTTTCAGTAACCCCAAAGGAAGCTAATTTCCCTGGAAATTTTATTTAGAAACACACCCAAACCTAAGAGTGCATTTGTCGAAATACTATCGACTTCCCCGATATCAGGGTCCGATATTTACCTCTTTGTCCAAATAAGCACATCCCCAAGCAGACATTACCACGCTAGCCCCAGGCGTTGCTATAATCGATAATGCTAACGAGTTTCAAAATGCACATCATTCTAAATGTCATCTTATGCACAGCATATCGGCATCCCTCATTCAGTGCCCGCGGTGGCGATTCTGAGCCCACCCTGCGAGATCCTCTGAGCCGCAAACCTTATCTCAGAGACACAGTCAGTGGACGATCGCTTATTCGGAAAGCAAAACCTTGCGCACAGAGCAGGAGAGCGATATTCGCAGCATCCTATTAAAAGCCCTGAGCCGCAGCGTGAGGTCACTTCCTTTGAGGTTTTCCCATCGCCTGATGACCGCTGAAGATTCTTCCTCACAATAATCCTCAGCTTTGCCATAAAAATCCACAGCACCCTTACAGTCCTCCCCTGTCTCCCTCTGAGATCTTACTCCCTACTCTTTTTTCTTCACCGTTCTTTCCCTCCATTCCTCTCTCTCTCCGTCCCTCTCTCTTTCTCTCTCTCCCCATCCCCCCGTCACAGTCTCTCTGTCCCTATCACTCCAGACAGAATTCCACTGTCGGGTGGAACCCCATGATGACCATGACCATGCAGCAGACAGGAATCCCCGGTCACAGGAATCCCTGGACTCTTGGTGCATGGGGGGGGGGGTGGGGTGGGTGGGGGGGCATGTCATACTTATAGAAAATGTCATTGAAGGACGTTCGCGGGCAGGATCTGGGCCTCATACTCAGGGATTCTGGCATGTTCTGGAGGACTTCCACCACTACTTTCAACAGCCTGCACCCCCAGAGCTGCTCACTGCAGCGTAAGCAGAACGGCGCATGTGGATGGGAGCAGGTCCCTCTGAATACGCTCTGGTGAGCGAGATCATCCTGAATCTGATCTGCTGATCCCTGAACCCCATGGGGATATGCTGTGACCATGCTATGAACCAGAACGTTGCAAAAACGATGTACATCAATGTCTTAAGCAGTGGTGTGTAGCTCAGTGGGTTAGTTTTGATCTGTGCCTGTTATCGGAAGGTTGTCGATTCAAATGCCAGACTTTGCAGAGTGATTTCACTGTTGGGACCCTGAGCAAGGGGCTTAACCATAACCGATCCTGACCCTGCTGTCCCGCTTGTGTGCTGCTTTGGATGAAAGCACTTGGAACATACATACGTTTAAAAAATTGATGTCTTTTTAAACTGATATTACCAGATTCTGTTGAATAAGCATCATCAAGAAATACCTTGGTAGGAAAGTACAATACAAATACAACATTTATCATTTATCAAATACAAGGTAGGAAATACTGAATTAAAATTTGAAAATGTACACAAAAGCAATGTGGTACAAGTTGTATTTAATATTCATTCCTCGATTTTTCAACTGCTGGTCCAGTGTGAGATCACAGAAGAGGCCAGAGACAGCACAGGGACGGCCTGGACGGCATGTCAGTCCATCACAGGCCTGCATTTATCATTTATCTCCTTTCGGTCCATATGTATGTCCGAGGTCAATAAGCCAGAAAGGGACCATCAATAGGAGTGTAGCAGGGATCTACCATTGAGTGTAATCCAGGGTGGAAACAGTGTGGGTCGAACCATTCTAAATGTCACATAATTTTCTTAGCTTGAAACTCTGTTGCTGTAGGAAGACATTTTATTAGTTTCACTATCCATTACTTTGTCCTGCTGTAATTAACACACACGACTGTTTAACTCTTGCTGGAGAAGCTTCAGCCACTAGCGCACTCAGACGCTAACAGCATCACCTATTTTGATAAGCCGCCGTTCAACACCAAAGCTGCTAATTACAAAGCAGTCAAGAATGCAACAAACACTTAGCGAAGTGGTTCTGTTCTCCCTTGACTACAAATCCCAGAATGCTTGTTAAATCTGTGATTAAGGGGTTAATGTGTATAAATAACACCCCCATGGGTCATGCAAATTTACATGTCCCATCTACACATTTATTACCCCAGTTCCCAGGCTGAAAAATTTACAATCAGATCATGCCCTCTGCCCCCCTCCATTCTCAGTGTTTTTTCTTAAAAGGTGTGACACAGGCAGTCATCTCTGACTGGCATTCATCACTGGGCAAGGTTTCCGGGACGTCATGTCACTGCGCTAATGCAGGAAACGCACGCGGGGATAGGAGCTGTTCTTCCGGAACGTTCCGGGGACGAGTCGACCGCCTCCCCGACGGCGCTAAATGGAACGCAGCACGGCCGGTGAATTGAAGCTGACAGCGATGACGGCAGCCGTCAGGAGGATGACGAGCGATTTGCGGTTCGTCTCCGAGCTAAACACCTACAGGAGGAGGACTGTCAGGATGGCGGGGGCTGCTTAAACCACCTCAGGGTGCAGCACTATCCTCAATCGCTCACGGTCGGCATAATTCTGAGCTTTGACTGTGTGTCACACACATTCTCGGTTGACAAAAGCCACCTTTCTTGGTGTAAAGTGCAAGACCACGGGAGAAAAAACCCTGCTGCTTCGGGACAATGCTGCATTGACGTCCTGCTGCTGTGTGTACGTTTAACATCTATACAGCTTCAGTTTTCTTATTCTAACAACTGAAAGGATCAAGGACACAAGGATCTGGATGAAATTTCAACAGGAAAAAAAGAGTGTTCAGCTTTAAAAAAGCAAATTTATAATTATGGTGCTGGTAAAGGAGCTGAGTTATTGATGGACTGTGGTTTTGTGCAAAGAGTTGCTGAAATGTTTTTATAACTGACTGGTAAAGATTAGAAAATGACTTGAGGGAGCCCATTCATTTTACACAAGTCAAGATTCATGGAGAAAAAAACAGCAGTTTGAATTTACAGGTCTGACTAGTTTTAAGTATTGCGGATTTCAAAGAATAAAATCATTCTGTATTGTGTCAGGAAAACAGGAAGACGAAACAAGCGAGGAATATCATTGGAATAGGTGGAAGAGGCCATTTCCTGGCCAACTGATCACATGACCAGAGAGATCACATGTCAGGTGACATGGAAGGGTGACATGGGACCTTGGAATGGATGAGGTCTGGGTTGTGCTGTAGAACAGTTGCAGGGGGCAGGCGGACTGCGCAGGATGTCAGACACCTGAATTGTCTTTACACTCAAGTGTTATCAGACTTGCCCCCCCCACCCCACCCATCATCAGACCTTCGGGGGGCAACAGAAGACCAGTCAGAGGTCATCTCAAGCCATTGGTTATTTTCCCAATGGAGTGACATGAGAGGTGCTGTACTGACGTCAGGCAGCAAAAGCGGAGATGTTAGCCCCCCCAGAGGGCTGCGGTTTCAGCGCGGACCAACGGCTCTCTGCTTATCTCGCTTTATAATCAGTCCTCAGCACTTATGGGCGCAGCCTATTCTGCTGTATCAGATTGACATTGGGTCATGTAGAAATAATTCCAATTAAGCTGAAAAACCCGCAGGAACACCTGCCGGCATGTCAAGCTACCTGCTGGGCTGGTGGGTTTCAGCTGCTGACGTGCTTGGCGAAGTAGCTCCTCCTGAAGGCCGTCCTGCCTGCGTACAGCTGGATAAACAGCGCGACAGACGCTGCATCCGCCATCACTTGCATTTATGGACTTTTTAGTTAAGACTTGAGGCGCGTGTCAGTCGTTAGCTGAGCTGTAGCATACAGTAGAATAGCGTGTTAAACACCCCCGTCCGTGAGCCATCTGCTGTTGTGGCCTCAGAATGCCCATTTCAGCACCGCCGCTCCACACCAGGCTGTTAGTCCGCATCACTCTCTCCCCGGGAGGGGGGGGGGGGTTCCCGTCAAGAATTGGGAACCATTTGCCCCCCCCCCCTAAATCCCTGCCCTCCTCATGGATGTTTACGGCTGCAGCTTCCCAGGAAAGCTGCCAGCGAGGGAATCCTGACTGGGGGGGGGGGGGGGGGGGGGGAGTGGCTACCTTGGCCCCCCCGCGTAAGGGTAATCATGACAGATGGCTGAGGGTCCTCACTTCACCTAGAACCGTGGACGATCAGGACAAGACGCCTGGTCCATCACCGGGAGCCTGACAGACAGGCAGAGGGTGATGAGTCGCTGAGAAGCAGCCGGTCTGGATGGGGCGCAGTGGGCCTCAGCGTTTGCAGGAAGGCAGGCAGGCTTCCGGCTCGGGGCTGCGGACAGCCCGCTGCTCTCTGGAAAGATTCCAGTTGACAGTTTGAAAGATGGAAGGGGGGGGTTTGGGGAGGGCGTACTTATCCCAGCACTGCTCCGGAACCTTTTAGCACTTCTAAGTCTCCTCAGGAATTTGGCCGCAGACCAGCAGGCAGGCGAGGGACAGGAAGGCAGTAAGGAAGAGCAGAGTGGGGGCAGCAACCGGGAGCGAGAGTTTCAGAATGCTGCTTTACCGAGGTTCCGGCAAATTCCGCAGGATTGTGGGGGCATGACTGCTCAGTGAGAGATGGGGGAGCACTGTGAAGGTCAAGTAAGTACACTTCAGTCAAACACTGATAAATGCTAAGAAATACTGAATGGTAGAATAGAAGTGAAATCTCTTCAGATGCATTATCATACTTATTATACGTATATTTATATTATACATATTATTACTCTGTACATTCATCCATCTATCCATCCATCCAGGGGTGGATCTACAGTGCGGTCAGTGCTGCCACCCCTGTTGCCATCACACAAACAATAAAAACGAAATATGGATCATTTTATTTTCTAAGTGGAACCACAGAAGAGACAAGGTTGGCCGAGCCACCCCCCCATGAATATAACCAGCCCCCCCGATGGCCGCCCTAATCAAGATGATTGGTAGGTGCGACTCCATACATCCATTCAACTGCTTACAACTTTGTGTGTGTGTGGGGGGGGAGATTATTCTGTATAAATCATTTTAATTTGCTGATGTTAGGTGACTGACAGTCAGCTCACCTGGACTGTAGCACCTGATTGTTCGGGGATTCCAATGGCATTCCTGCTATTACGTCTCTGCCCCCCCAATCCTCACAGCAGATAATACCTCTACATCATGGTACTGTCTCGCCCTGAGTGTTTGCTGTCCCTACCGCCGTCACCCCCCCAAGTTCAGAGGAGACTAACCCAACTCTCCATCTACTGTGGCCCATCCACTAAATCCTGCACCTTCCAAGGGTGCCCCATTCTACACCCTTTATGGCTTGGGAGGGTTTGGGGGGGGGGGGGGGGCACTGTGGTGGGGGGTGTTATTATATTTTGTACTACTGCTGGACTGCCAAGAAAATGTCCTCAGTGGGGGACCAAATAACGTCTCTTCTAATCTAATATAGAAATTATTTGATTATAAGAAATTATATTCAGTTCTGCAGGAATAAGTCACACGTCATTAGTAGCAGGCTTTCCTACTGCAGGCTTTCGTTAGAGCGATTATAGGGGGAAAGAGACTGGGCTGTGAGCGATGAGAGGCTGTGCTCAGAAACGGCCTCGTTGCAAAGCGAACCGGCTGACATTTGCAGAAGAATGGCCCCTCCTCATGGCCTGTGAAACGCTGCCGCTCGCTTCCTTCTATTTCCAGGGACATTAATATCGAGGAGCCCCCCCCCCCACCACCATAGTCCCCTGCTTTTCATCAGGACTACAGATCAGTGCACAGGATGGGGAGCTGAGAAAGAGGCAGGGATCTGACCGCCATCACCTCTCCGCCCTGACAACGCCACAGGGGTGACGACGTGATGAGACCCCCCCCTCCCAGACCATGTTCCATTAGCCATTTTGCTAGCAGTGAGTGACGATGGCAGAATGTTGGCAACACTGGACAGGGAAAAAGGATAGCCAATCAGAAATCAGAGCGAAAAAAAAACTACCATTGGAGACCTTACTGGACAAAATTGCTGGAAAATGTGTAAACTGGCTTAGAGGGCACTGGACTTCCACAGGCACCATCTCAGATACACGCATGCTGTCCCCATAAAGCCAGGCGGCCCCCATACATGAACACCACCCTGATGCCTAAGGCACATCCATACACTTACCAGACCGGGGGCCAGCTGCAGCTAACCGACAGAAATATGGATTAAACACACGTTCGTTACAGCGACTGCCCACCATGGAAAGAGTGTAAATAAACGAGTTGAAACAGGAGGAAAATGAAAGAGAAGAAGAAGAATGGGACCAGAGAGAGGGGGCTCCGTATATCACTGCAGCAAAATGGCCCCCAAGAGCCATTACAGACTCTGTAAGGTGTGGGGGTCAGTGGGAGCTGGGAGATTCATGGGACCCCCCTCCCCCCACCACGTTTGTGAGTGAAAATATAGCCCAGGCCAGCACAGGCGTCATCGGCCATGATTTACGGCTCCCTGCGCTCCTCACCTCCCTTAAAGGGAGCTTTATGGGCCACCGCCCCGAACGGGAACTCCGCCACAGCGCTGGCCAATCAGAACGTGGCAGTAGGGAGCGCAAGGCCCCCGCAGCGCATCCAACAGCTCGCCATGGGAAGAACCCACTTTTAACGAAAACAGAAACGCTCGGGCCGATAAAATGCAACGTATTATCGAATCATTACATTTGCATAATTTCAATCACTTGAATGAATAAGATCATGCACGGTGGGTGCAGAAGTTAACACTTCTTGCCGGGAAGGTATTTCATTTTCCCAGAATTCTCAGCCTGCCAACCTGCCCCCTGCATTCCCGTCTGCCATCCCATCACCGCGTCTCCCTTTGGCAACAGTTGTCAACACCATATGCCTGCTATCCCACTTTGCATCTGGGTATAATTATCACATTACCTACCAGAATTAGAGGTGCTGTTGATCAGGTATAATTCCTCACACATAAACACCTCTTTTCTCCTGCTCTCTCGCCCCTTTTCTAACAGACACTCACAGTCCCCATCGTCACATCGCCACCCGATTTTCTGGATAGTGCCGGTTTTCCCACAAAAGTGTCAGGTTTTCATCACAAACCATGTGCCGCATGTTTCTGACCAGGAGGGGGCACCGAGGGGAGGGCGGGGAGAGCAGAAGCTTCTCTTCATCGGACACCCCGGTACTTTCACTTCTATCTCGGCTAATCGGCAGGTGGGACTGGCAGCCCCCCCGTCACCATCCATTTACATGCCTTTCCCCAAGAAATAGATAAAAATACAATATTACTGACAGGAGATCACAGGCCACGCAAGTCTCTGCTCAACGCAGCATGGCTGATCCCACACACACACACACACACACACACACACACAAGCGAACTCGCCTCTGCAGTGGCACAGAATAATCTAGATGTGCTCCAAACAGCAGATGGGCCATGTAAATACCCCCCCCCCCCTTCCCCACATCTCCCTGGGTCTGAGGGAGAAACTACAGCCTCACATTGCTTCTGCGGTTCGTATTCTATCATTCATTCTCCTTGGCTCCTCTTTAACCCTCTCAGAGACAAATCTGCAACAAACAGTTCCTTTTGCAAGGTCATTTATACTGAAACGGTCACGCTCCTTCTTGTGAGTAAAAGCGATGCAGCCAACCCGGAGGCTCGACCCAACAGCCCTCTGGGGTCCAGGGGCCAGCTTTCCATTCTGCTCTGTGATTTGGTGTACAATAGCCTGGCAGAAACTGCAGCCTGGCATTATGGTTGCATTCCCACACTACTGATCCCACTTCCCAGCTCACCGTGTGCCGGCTGGACGTGCACGGTCCCTAGCATGTCGCTAGCCTCCCTTTGCCCGGCGGTAAAATAAAGAAACAGGCATCTGGTTGAGTATATCAAGTCCGAGCAAGACTTCCTGTGGGGTATTTTCTTAAAGAATTCAGACACTGTCCTCTACTGAGGAGGAGAAGTCAGGGGACAAGATGCATGTTTAACGCACATCAAGCTTAGTCAGATCTCTAGATCCCATCTTCTGCACCACTGTTTCCCAGTAAGCAAGGAGCTATTACTTTTCCCAGCCCCACCCCACCCCAAAAAATGACTGGAAATGGCAAAGCTAGTCTAAGGTAATCCAGGCGGGAGTGGTGGTCAGTCAATCACAGAGAAGTTGAGCATGAGACCAGCAGGAGAGGAAGATCTCTGCAGGAGAGTCAACACACACACCAAAGCCTGTGTGTTAGTCCTACATGGTACAGTCTACTCCATCCATCTTCCATAAGTGCTTGTCCAGTGCAGGGTCACAGGTAGCCTGGAGCTCATCACAGGAAGCTCAGGGCACAAGGCTGGGAATTCCCCAGACAGGGTGCCAGTCCATCACACCATATACACTTATTAGAATTTTCCCTTTGGAATCAATAAAGAATTTCTTATACACACATACTAAAGGCAATTTAAAGACACAAGCTGACCCAATCATTATTTTGACCGGCTGGCCATGTTTGTGGAATGGAAAGTGGCTGACGAAGAGGCAGTCCACACCAGGGCGGGAAGAACATCCACGCACTCATGCCATTACCCTCAGCACCGGAGGTGTGAGGCCCCAGCACCAGCCGCCATGGAGCCCAGGTGTGCACCAATTACTGAAAATGTATTACTGTTTACAGCTGGGGCCGGTCATGAGTTTCCAGGGACATCTGGCTGCTTACAGTGGGATCTTGTGTCCCATTGCCCAGGACACCATGCCTGCTCTTTCGCAGCCTTACACGCAATTTCAGTCCCTTACTGGCGGCTGACCTTCTGGAAATTTCCGAAGATTTAAGTCTCAAAAGCTTCACTGACACGCAAATAAAAAAAGATCAGCATTTTTAATGTTTACTATTTGGATAAGCAGCAGAGAAGTAAAAATAAAAGCCACATTATTTTGAGAATCACACAACCATCCCCTGAACTTGACCGTTTTTGCCCTTGAGAAACTATTAGAGCTGCAGCATCCCGTTAATGAAACACCTCCAGCTGGCTTTGCAGAAGAGCCGGTCGGTACAGACTCACCATCTCCTGCCAGCGAGTGAGACACGCCATGGGTTCGCTGGACATGGATCGGGTGGGAAGCTAAATGCAAGTGACAAGCGCTGATTGGTTTTCTCCAGCGAGCTCCGCACACGCAGCCTCAGCAGAGATCAGGTTAAAGTAGAACAACACACTTATTTACACATTATCTGCCTCACTTTGGACAAAAGCCGCTGCCAAATAAATAAATGTCAATGCATACAGAAATGTGTGTTGCGTTGTTTCAAAAGAGGTACCTCACCCTTGTGTTTTATACATACATTAGGAGACAAGGTTTTAAATGGTATCCCTCTGATATTTTTCAACTTTTTGTGGCCAGACAGTAAAGGTACACACACACACACACACACACAAGCACATACTCATACAGGTATTGAGGATTTCACAGGACGCACAAACAAACAAACCACAAACACGCAGGAACCACACTCACATACGCAGAAGGACACAACCGCAAGCTAACAATACTCCTCGTCTTTCGGATATCAGGAGTGGCTTCGGTTGTAGTCTGCAGCATTTAAGCTGAGATGGCTCTGCTGGAATAAAAAGAATGCAAACCAAGTATTTATAGGTAAGCGGATCTTTACAAAGTAAAATATAATATTCAAGGCAGCTCTTAAGCACCTGTGGTCAATAATCGTTTCTGTTTACAGATTGATTTCACGGGCGGGGGGAGGAGGAGCGCTGGCAATCCTCCGCAGGAAAAAAAATGAACCTCACATAAGCCAGGGGGGTTATTTTAGTTTTGTTAATTACTTTTGCCTCCTCAAAGGTGAGGGGGGAAAGTACAGATCTGTTGGGTGCTTTCCGTTGGCTCGGAGTTGCGCTCGCCTGCGGAGACGGGGGCGGCAGACAGCTGTCTGCGCGCAGGTTTGCGCATCGCTCTCCGCAGGTTTCAGGTGAATAACGACACACGCTGAGAAATTAACACCATTAATCAACAGTAAAATATATTCATATATTTTTTCGATGAGGAGGGAGGGAAAGGCAGCATATATTCTCCGCTCTCTTGGATATCCTCCGTCTCCCATCTGCTCCCTGCACGACACCAGTGAAATGAGAGGCATTAGCTAAATTTCCCAGGCTCTCTTTCTGAAGGCGCAGTATGGAGACTTTAAGTTATGTGGCCATTTCTGTCTCTCGCCGCGATTTATGCGCGGCCCGGATAATGCGGGCCTCCTATGAGAAAAAAAAACGCTGCCATAAATCTGCGGCTCATTTCATTGTTGCCTCCACTCCCCCTCTCACCCCCTCGTTTCCCCAGAGGCTTCCGCGCTAGCCTACTCCTCCCGGCCGCTGCCTGGGCGATAGGGCCCCCGCAGAGTTGCTGTGCCAGTGGAGGCGATGTTACCGCCGTGCACAGGGAATACTGAGGCTGATGCAAACCAAAGCAGGGACACCTTCTCTGGACAGCAGACACGCAAGCCGGGACGTGGACTCGATCTGACAGCACACTGAAAAAACACCCGGCATGACACTCTCACTCTTCCACATTTCCAAACCATCCTTTTTTATCAGCTATTAATCTCCAGACTTCTGTTTCATTTTGTTTAAATGCTGTTTCCATGGATTTTAGGACATTTAAAAAGATGCCTGATCATTGTCACATACTGTTCACAGACGACTAGTTTAGTAACCGAATTTAAACGGCCACACCTGTCCTCAAGCCGTTCCTTCTTGTTAAGGTAAATCATACAGATTGTCCTTCACGTAAGCTCAGTTAATCACAGTGGGGAGAACGCAAACATTTCCTGCAGGAGTAAGACGGAAACGTGTTGTTACTTCCAATTATTTAGGAAACATATTTTGAAAAGCACTTTCGGGCATAAACTCTGGGGACTTCATTAGGACTTGTTCATACCTTCTGGGAGATCTGTTTACTCTGAAGTGAGGACGCCAGAACAGCCGCTACTGCACACAGTTTTGCGTGCATATTATTTGGGACCGGATGAAGCAGTTAAAGTTCACTCAAACGCGGATTTTTAAAAATACTCCTCCACCACATATTTAATTAGAGATGCTGCCGTCAGTTTCTGGCATGCTTCAACCACCACCCCCAAAGCCGTACTTATTGATTAAAGGATGCAAGTGAAGAATTGATGATTAATAAATAAACGATCTATTAACTGAACCCAAACACACCTGTATCTTGCAGCGTCTTTCTTAGCAGTGATGCGTTAATGGTTAAGGACGCGCTCTTGTGATTGAAAGGTCGCTGGTTCGAATCCCCGACCAACAAGGTACCACGGAGGTATCCTGAGCAAGGTGCCCCCCCAAGCACTGCGCCCCCGGTTCTGAATTAGCTGTCCCTGGTATGTGACGATATCACATATGGGTTAAATATACAGGACACATTTCGTTGTTGTGTGTGGACAATTAATTATTTTTACTTAAAAAGTATCCCTTTCCACCCGATCACCTATACCACCCCCCAAAAAATTTAAGAAGCACCCAAATAACAAAATACTGTTAAAAACGGAAACATCACAGAGCTTACAATGTGATCTTATTTATCAACCACCTACCAGAAACTTAAATCCAATTCAACAAAATTATTGCCGCAAAACGACGGCGTTCGTTACAAGCAAAACGCGCCACCGCAAAAGTACAATGAAAATCTTGCTGTGTTTTATAATAACTAAATAATGATTTCGCCCCGGTTGGCATAAAAAATAAATGAAACGTAAAAAATGCATGAAACTTACTCTCTCGACTTCTTGTGAATTACAACAAGAGGAGATGATAAAATAATATGCCAGCAGAAGATAAATGGGGGGGGGGGGGAATCTTTTCCAGCTCAATAAAGTCATAAAGGTGCATGTCTGGCATCTTCTCCATCCTCGACACGGACTTTTTTACTCACCTTTCCCAGCAAGGACGCTGTGCAGCCCCAGTGCACCCAGAACCAAAACCAACACCGGCCGTAATCTCAGCATCTTCTGCGGCCAGATCTCCTCCAGTCCTGCTCCTTCCTCCTGTCTTCAGTACCGGTAAATCTGCGGGAAACGTAGACGGATCAAGAGTCCCCGGTATCGGAGATCAGGGCGGGCACACACTGTACAGATCTGATGTCTTGGGTGCCAAGATGAGGTGGCACTGAATCTCAGTATAGCGCCCCGCAACTACGTCACTCCGAGAACAGCTACTGATATAAATACGAGATCCAGCTTCTCTCTCTCTCCCTCTCTCTCTCTCTTTCTCACACACACATTGTTCGTCACCCTTTTCAATATTACTTTTTACACCATATTAAACGAAGCATCTATGTACAGGGACGTGCATTTTAACAGTACACGAGCTTTCGATGAGCTGAGTGTGACCAGCTTGCATTATGTGAATGTGAAGTCAATAAGTCACTTTAACCAGACGCCTCGCTCTGATTTATTCATCAACATAAAACAAATCTAACATTTACAAAGTGAAATTAATCTATATTAGAGGCGGAATATAAATTAACAGTTTTCGTAACACCTTCCACAATAATCACGTGTTTTATTTCAAGCTGAAAATTCCACTTCACCCATCATATAGCATTAGGTCGATTAACGGTGATTCTTGGGTTGTTTTTGGTTTTCACAGCAATTGGTTACATATCAATGTACAAACCTCTACAAGTTACAGAAACCGATTTGCTCCCGCGCATTTGCTGCATGAAGGCGCTCCGTTACCAGCAGAGGGCGCTGCATTTTCCATCAATCGTTAGTCTTCCTTATATAAATCTTCGTATGGACTCAGGTACCCTTCGGTTTCATATTTAACTACCTATAAACAAGTACCGCAAGACTGGGCAAATAACGAAACATGTAACCTAAAACAAAATTCACATAAATATTTGTAAAATCCTTTCTTTTTAAAAAGTACATAAAGCTGTTCTAATTCACAATCTTGTTAAAAAGAACAATAAGCTTTTCAGTTTGAATTTAATTAGTAATATATCTGCGCCAGGCAAACGCATTTGGCAAATGCCATTTCATGCAAATCAAGGCACAGCCACCTGTTCGATCTTTAAATGCCCCCAGAGTATTTCTTTGCAAAAGAGATGTGTCTTTCCTATTTCACTGCTAGTTATTTTGTACCATGTTCTTGTGAATTAGGCAAGGTTTCCTCTGGGGGGGGGGGGGGGGGATGGGGGGGGGGGGGGCTGTTTTCAATCACTTCAGAGATTCCCTGTAGTGTTGCTCCTTGCAGGAGGGAACTACAAGCAAATATCGTCCTGGAGATGAATTCCCACAAGATGAGGAAAGACATGCAAAAGAATGAACAGCTAGTCTCGTACTGGAGCTCATCTTCCTGTGTTAAGTGTGTGTTATTCCTCTATGTGTCCGTCCACTTCATTGACTTTTGTTCAACATTACTTTAATCCTCTTATATGTTGCTGGGGGTTGTGTACTATCATTGTAACTGGCCTTAAATTTAAGGGAAAAACATTGTCTATATTAATTAGATTATCTGAGGTAGTTATCCATCCACACAACACTCAGTGATTCTGTTATCGTCTAACAAGATGGAACGCAAAAGCACTTTCAGTCTTGGATCAGGCTCTGTAAAAGGTTTAGTGGCCAGTATTCACATAGTGCCACATTTTTTTAAAGACAGAATAGGGTTTTTTTCATGACTAAGGATAATAGACACATTATATCACTGCTGTAGAAAGAAATATCACTGTTTTTAGCTAATTTCAACCACTTAATGAAGCAGAGAAGAGCATGAATTTTGTGTTTTGACCTTTATAGTCCTGCTCAGATTGAATGGTTGTGTTCAGCTTGCATTTGTGCAGCAGTCTTGAGCTACACGCTAAAATAGCCTCATCGCCTCGTCTGTGCTGAAGGGCACTTTACAGCGCAAATAACAGAGGAAATTTACTTTATTTATTTCATGCAACCTTTCTTGCAGAGGGTTCTTTGGACTGCTCTAGTGGTGCAGAGCTGAGGATTTGCAGGTGTCTGTACTATTTTACATCACTTGTCGCAGAAAAGAGCATGTTGGCAAAATTGGAGAACAGAGGGAACAATCCTGCCCCTCTCCTCCAGGGGGCACAGTCTTGGAGTGCATTTGCCTACTAGCTCCATCCATCCATTTTCAAAACCTCTTATCCTATTGGGTTGGGGGCGGGGGGTCTGGAGCCTATCCCGGAAGCAATGGGCACAAGGCAGGGAACAACCCAGGATGGGGGGCCAGCCCATCGCAGGGCACACTCACACACCATTCACTCACACATGCACACCTAGGGGCAATTTAGCAACTCCAATTAGCCTCAGCATGTCTTTGGACTCTGGAGGGAAACCAGAGAAAACCCCATGACAACATGGGGAGAACATGCAAACTCCACACACATGTGACCCAGGGGTGAGACTCGAACCCGGGTCCCAGAGGTGTGAGGCAACAGTGCTAACCACTGCACCACCATGCCGCCCCTGCCTACTAGCTCATTCCTCCACATTGTGCTAAGAGGTTCTGTTGGGGAATCCTGCCATCCGGCACACAACATCCCCTCCTTGCTTCCTACCTAATCTATCTATCTATCTATCTATCTATCTATCTGTCTGTCTGTCTGTCTGTCTGTCTGTCTGTCTATCTAATTTGTGCTACCTTGCACAGCTGAACGAAAGAAAAATTCACATGAAATATCCGGATTTTTTCCCCATGCCATTTAATGCAGAACCTGATTGCAGCATTACAATGCAGGAACATTATCTTGCTTGGGTATTGTATTTTAATAAGTCCTTAAAAATACAGTAGTAAGTCTTTCTTCTGCCGTTTGTTTGAATAATCAGCAATTCGCCAAGTCCCTTTCCTTCTGCTCTGTCGAGGGTCATTTTTCTTTTCTAGTTAAATGTCAGCTTCCAGGAAGCCTCTGGAGAATTCTGATAATGGCATTACTTTCCCATAACAACCAGCTTGGCCGAAATCCAATATTATTTGGCCGCCCTTTTACCTTCAGAACAAACGGATTGAAAAGCCATTCGCACTCAGTCCTCTTAATCACTGCACTAGTTGTGTTTCAGGGCTGTCTTCCATTCATTTGTCTGTATGTCTGTTTACATCTATTCAGTAAGAAAACATTCAAAGTGACTTACAGCACCCTCCCGGATAGACACAAAGAGCAGGGATGACAAGACGTATGCGACCGTGCTGCAACCACCTCTGCAGGAGGACAGCGGCAAATGCAATGGAACACCAAAGCAAAAGCCAATGCATGGTGTAGCTTTTTGACATCCTTAAAGTGGGTGATACTCAGAATTGGATAGATGTGCTGCTGGAAACAGCCGGTGGTGTCTGCACCCTGCAGACGTCCCACATGTGAGGAGTACCGCCTAAGATCCTGACTTTAGTTCAGTAACATCTTTTTACATAGATGGCAGGATATGATTTTTTGCTGGTCCGATACCAATATTTAAATTTGGAGTACCTGCCGATTCTGATACCCATCCAGTATTCATTTCCACTTTACCAATTGCTAAGCATTAAATTAAATATTTGTATCGATACATTTCACTTAACGTGGTAAATTATGTATCCCGGTCTTGTGGCGAATCACCTCAACTGGCTTCTTTCATTGCGGAGGAGCAGTAGCTATCTACTGAGAGTAGATCCCTCCCGAATGTCAGAGCTCCTCACCCTGCCTCTAAGGCTGAGCCCAGCCACCCTGCGGAGGAAACTCATTTCTGCCATTTGTATCCGTGATCTCGTTCTTTCGGTCACTACCCACAGCTCATGGCCATAGGTGAGGGCAGGAATGTAGATCGACTGGTAAATCCAGAGCTTTCCAGCTCAGCTCCTCCTTTGCCACGACAGAATGGTACCGACGCCACACCGATCCGTCCGTCAATCTTCTGCTTCCTTCTTCCCTCACTAATGAAGAAGACCCTGAGGTACCTAAACTCCTCCTCTTTGGGGCAGCAGTTCATACCCCAGGTCGAGAACCATATGGCAGCCACCTCACACTGAGCCTCAAACCGTCTTAGTGCATACTGCAGGTCACTGATTGACAATGCCAACAGGACCATGTCATCTGCAAAAAGCAACCAAACCCCCCTCTGCCCTTTGGCTATGCCTAGAAATTCTGTCTATAGTATTGGTGACAAAGGGCAGCCCTGACGGGCAGTGCAACACCCACCAGGAAGGAGTCCCACTTCATGTTGGCAATGCAAACCAAGCTTTCACTCCGTTTGTACAGGGACCTGATGGCCCATGACAATGAACCTTGCACCCCATATTCCTGGAGCACCCCCCTACAGGACCCCCTGAGGGACATGATCAGATGCCTTTTCCAAGTCCACAAATCATACGTAGGCTGGTTTGGCAAACTCCCATGAACCCTCCAGTATCCTTGTGAGGGTGAAGAGCTGGTAGTGTTCTGTGACCCGGACGGAATCTGCAATGTTCCTCCTGAATCCGAGGTTTGACCAACAGACAGATTCTCCTCTCCAGTGCCCTGTCATAGACCTTCCCAGGGAGGCTGAAGACTGTGATCACCCTGAAGTTAGAACACTTCCTCTGGTCCCCTTTCTTAAAGATTGGAACCACCACCCCAGTCTGCCCATCTAAAGGCACTGTCCCCGATGTCCACATAATGTTAAAGGGGTATGTCGGCCAAGATAACCCAACAACATCAAGAGCCATCTAGAACCCAGGGCGAATTTCATTTTCCACTTGCCTGCCGGTACCTGTCAGCTGCTTCATGAGGCCCACTAGTTAACCAAGCTCATAAGGTCTCCTTCTTCGGCCAAACAACCTCAACAATCTTACAGCCATCAGCCATTACATACTCTATCAGCAATAGACTTACATACATTTCAGTTTGCAGTTTCGTTGTTTTCAGTGTAAAGTCGACATGACAGCTCCGACGCACATGATGCTGAACAGCTAGTCATCATGAGACCCTCACTTCTGTTTACGGTATCTGCCAGTAGAACCAGAGGGATCCGACCCTTTTCACAATATTTCAGGCTAGGTCTCTCTCTGGTGGAAAATCGAATCTGTCCCCCCCCCCCCCCCAACATCTGAGCGAGCATTTTTTGCCAAAATTGGCCCAATACCGGTAGTGGGTAACGGATCGGTAGCATCTCTTCTACCTTGATACAGTTGTTGAAATATGCAGGTTTTATGTTTGAGTCATGCAGAAGGAAAGACTTGGTTAAAATAGAAACCTAATTGTCTTTTTTCACCTATCTCTGCAGATATTTTCTTGCAAAAATATCTAATAGAACATCCGTCATGCAAAATGGTGTACAGCTCTTCGCATGGTCTATGAATAATTGAAAGCTATTCTATTTAAGCTCTCCGGAGTGATTGACCAGTGCCTAGTGTCTGCTAACTGCTTCAGTGAAGTTCTGTACTTCTATTGCATCCATTTCTACCCGATATGTTTGATTCCCAAATACCTTTCTTGGTAATCATCTCAGACAGCAGCGGGGACCATATGGACACCAATTCAATGACAAAATATCCAGAAGAGTCTCTGCCATAGGAGTCAAAGCAACCATTTCAAAATTAGCCAGTGGGCTATACATAGAAAGGTGACATTTTCAAAGATTTTCAGTCTGTAAAGATTACTCAGGGTAAATGGCTGTGGGTCCGAGAAGAGAACAGCCTGAATCACATTGTTTCTTCGGTTCTGGCCAAACTATTTTGGGAAAGACATCACAGTCAAGGAAAGAATTCACAGAGAGCCTGAACCTGGACTGTGACTAAGCCTGTTGATGCTGCCAGCAATTGGGGCAGAACCTTGATGACATTTCCCAAGACTTGCTGGGTCATGACAATAAGAATAAATGATAAAGTAAACGTAAGATAGAATCAACAAGGTTCCCAAATACACAGGAATATCCTCTGAGAAAAAAACTGTACATTAAATGGCCAAAATTATGTGGTCAACTGCTGGCACCGGCGTATAATTAAGCACACAGTAACACAACCTTCCACGGCAGACATTAGCAGAACAATGGGTCGTACAGGAGAGCCTAGTAATTCCCCCCTTGGCATTTTCACAGGACGCCATCTTGCCACTTTTCTTCCCCACTGTATCGGCAAACTGCAAGTGGAGCGAAAATCTGGGTTCAGCTGTGAAGTCAGTCACACAAACTCACAAAAAGTGACCTAAATACCCAGCATCAATACCCAACCTGAACGGCAACAGATCCCACCAGTCATGTTCCAACATCTCATGGAAAGTCTCACCAGAAGAGCAGAGGCTAGTATAGCAACAAGGGACCAATCAACTTCACGTTAATACCCTTAGTTTCAGAATGAGATGCTGGACAAGCTGATCTCCACTTACTTTTGGCCATAGAGTGTATCAATAGCTTCAACACTGCAGTTCTACCTTATCAGTTTGATCACCTTCCTGTTATCTTTCATCGCCTCTCATTGGTTTCATTGCCTTTCATTTGTTTCTTTGCGCATGTGGCCCAGGTATTTCATGAAAAGACGTCACCATGCCAGTAACATACAAACCAGATGATTCATGCAGAATCACTTCAGAGATCAGCAGTAATTGGCATTGCCCCAATAGCTTCCTGAGGGTGATCTATGCTCTGTCATATATATTTGGGAGAAAGACAAATAAGTAGCGAATAAACCATGCAGACCATCACCCAAACATGTGCTTTAATGTCTCAAAACTTGAATAAAAGCAAGACATTTTCTAACTCCATTAAAAGAATTTTATGGTGTGTGGAGGACAGCTGGAAGACAATGGCTTGAATGCAATACAACAAAAATCAAGTAGCCCTGTTTTTTTAACCTCTGCCATCTCTTCTCTTCCTCTGCCTTTCTTTATTATCTGTTCATTCAACAAATGCTCTTACCCATGACGGCTTATAGCACATACAGCCAATACCAATTTGGAGAACAAAACACATTACGAAGACTAATGACAAGGCAGAGTGCCTCAGAAGCCACGAGGAGGGTGGACAGAATATAAATGCGCCATATAATTACTGTGAATCATCAAAATCATCTCCTAAAAGCTCATTGGAGTCAGGGAGCCGAAACTTAGAGAAAATCGGCCATGTCGTTTGCGCGATTCTCACCCACTATCCGCCCTCTCTCTCTCCGCTACTTCCGCTCCCCTCCAATCATGCAGGCTACTTGCAGTCCCTCATCCTCAGCATTCGCCCTCTCGCTCTCTCTCTCTCAAAAATCAATTTTTCTAACTTTGACAGCAACACCATAACGGTATCATACTACAGCACCTCCTAGTCCAAGCTGAAGCTCTCGGGAGTGGGTAGGGGAACAGGGGTCGAACGTCTTCCTCTGGGTGATGGAACTGTGAAAAATGTGTAAAAGCTTAAATTGGAAGGAGACCGTATCTGTCCTTCACAGCACCCACTTCTAAAGAGCTCCCTGCCCACAGCAGACACGTTTTAAAATGAGCTATAAAATGAACTGGGAAGCTGATTATATTCTTCTAGCCGCTTTATCCAGAGAACTAAGATTCATGTTGTTCTTTTGTTACATTTAGTTTCCAGACAGACTGCATAAGTACAATGAAATGAAACGGTATAGAATGAATCCACCTAACTACATTTATATTTAATGCCGTCGTACCGCGACAATCACATTATGAAGGAACTGTAATACCTACAAGGTCTTGGAAATTGTCTGCGCTTGAATAGTATCACGGTACAGAAATTCTGTATGCGTGTATATGATCGTCTTCATAAAACTTGAGAACATTTCATTTCATGATGCATTTAAATAACGAAGGGAAACCAAATTCCCGCCAGGGGGTGTACTATACGTAAAAATGTCTCTTGCGTATCCTGAAGGGTTGGTGTCCGGCGGAACACGGAAGGTGCAGCACAGCGGCGGAGGAAGGTGATCCGAACCGCGGCCGGTCGGGGTCCGGGCTGCCGAGCGCGATCGTACCCTATATATCACATTGGAGCCAGATAAAACAGTGTGAAAACTGTTAGGTACTGCCTCTTAATAAATAGACATATTTATCATTGTGCCTTTCCGGAATTTAACGGATCACGTGTATTTGATATTAAAATGATATTGCTATCCAAAACAATTGCAAGCTAGCTAGCAAAGGGTCCGGTTAATATTTTCAAAAAATGCAGTCGACAAATACTATCATTGGTTTAATTGATTATATTTTCGTTTTTGAACTAGCACGTGTATTATAAGCTGTCCAGGTCGTTTTGCGATACGGTAATACAAAATTATTTTGCCTCCGTTTATAGCACGGGAAAACGCACCGACGAGGTGCTTTCCCATATTACATTTTAGGACAGTGCTAGGTCAAGCACGATCAAGTAAGGTCGATCATTTTACCTATGATTAGTACATCAAAACTGTCAGTTCCTCGGTGTGGCGACCAGGATACCATGTTGTCTAAATACCGAGCCGAGGCTGGGGACCTGGTGCTTATATCCAGATTATAATGCAGGATTTGTTTTTGTGCCAGTAAAGCATTTTAGTAATATGCAGCTTATTTGCACCTCATCACAGTACATTACACCACAAGTTTTTTTTTTTTTACTTGACCTACGCAGCGGTAAATTGGAAAAGCATATTCCAGAAATGATTAGGCAACTGTTAAATGCCGGATTGTTGCTTATAATTAATGTTTCATTGCGGAAAATACAGATTTGCGTGTTTCTGCTGACGGTTAGATTTTGCCACGGTGGAATCGAATAAGGTCACGACCCTCCCCTGCCTGTGGAAAACGTCTTGTGCCTAAGATACTGCTGTTTCTATGGGGCATGTTGCACTTAAAATGGGCAGATTATTTCAGACTCTAAATCCTTGTCGATGGTACAGCTCAGAATACCCAGCGGCAATTGTAACAAGTCACGCCACTGCCTGTACAGTACAGGGTCTGGAGTATAATAATGAGCCGTTTACCTGCCTGACCCTTGTAGACATATAAAGCAGGCTAATTCCTCATAGCAAAGTAGTCACTATGAATTCGCTGTTGTAACAGGCTGTTAATCTTTGGTCATCCGCACCCCTCCTAGGCCCACCACCCTTACAGTGGCATTAGTTCTGGCTGACCCACCCCGCTTCTGGTGCCAGAGCTATGGGTCGGATCCCTCTGGTTCTACTGGCATGTGGCTCCTTCAACCCAATCACCAACCAGCACATGAGGCTGTTTGAACTGGCCCGTGACCACATGCACCATACAGGTAGGCTCTGCTCATGCCTCCTGCTGGCAGGGAGAGGTACCACAACCAGTCATGTAGATGCAGAAATCATAAACTGTCCAGATGGTCTCATATATCTAGAAAACATCCATCCATCTTAAGGCAGGCGAGACCATGGGCAGGATTCCGGTTCATCGTAAGCATCGCAAGAGGAAATACAGACAGTCTAAAATTCACTGTGCTGCCTTTTTTCAGAGTGTTGGAGGAAGTCCATGCACACGCAGAGAGAATATATATACTTCTCACATCTCAAGGCAGCATTTGTCCCGCTAACCCAGGAACTGTAGCATTATCCGCTGTTACATACCTGGCAAACAAAACATTTGTAGTCAGTGATGTTGCTCTTCTAGTTGCTTCAGATCTACAGTTAGCAGTCAGTTATTTCATGGTGTATTTTTGGCTGTTTGAATACTTCAGCCTGACAGTGTCTGGGTTCGAAGCCCTTCCACCCCCCACCCCCTCCGCATTCTCCATCTCCTTTCAGGTCGGTTCCGGGTTGTGGGGGGTATAGTGTCCCCCGTGAGCGACAGTTATGGCAAGCGCGGCCTGGTCCCAGCCCACCACCGAGTTGCCATGGCAAGGCTGGCACTGCACAGCTCTGACTGGGTTACCGTGGACGACTGGGAGAGCCGACAGCCAGACTGGACCGAGACCATTGTCACATTGAGGTGGGGGTGGGGCAGTGCTGTGGCAGAATGAATGATGCCCTTGAGAAGGAGAGAATAATCAATAGCTTTAGAGATAGGTCGAGGGATGCATACATATATAAAAACATATACATGCATGCATTAATACATCTGTACAATTTTTGGGGAACAGTGGCATCCTGTGTTAGGTGGTGTGTGCTTCAGTCGGTTAGGTACCTGTATCCAGAAGGTTGTAAGTTCAATTCCCACAACTGACAGAGTGAATGCATCACTTTTGGCCCTTAAGCAAGGCCCTTGACCTCGGTGAGGTGCTGGCTGCTGGCTGATCCTGCTATCTAACGGTCACGGTCAGCCTGGATCTAGGCTGGGGCTACCCTAGAAGACATTTCACCTCAACACAGGGCCCAGTTTTTATGATCTCTCAGAGATACTTTCCTAGATATTCCCCTCCCCATCTGTATTTGTTAGTGTAAAACATCTGTCTTGAGGTGGAAAGCTCTGATCTTGGGCATGAGGGTCCGTGCTCATCCTCTCGGCCGCATTCGCTGTACATTTGCTGTTTGAAACAGACTGCCCCCCAGGTGCCTTTGGGCCGAGGCCGTCATGCTGCCTCGCGTTTTAAACTGAGCCTCCGTCTCTAGTGGAGGAAGGGTGAGGGTCACACGGAAGCGTGGCTGTTGTTCTCTCTGAAAGCAGCCCAGCTGATTTTGAGCCTCGTACACTGGCGTACACGCTTACATATGCACAGAGTTCTCACGGGTATGTCTGCTCGAACCCGTGACCAGCGCACATGGGGCTGCTGCTACTTCCATCCTTGAAGGGTTTTCACATGCATTCAGCTGTAATCCCCTCGTGAAAGGGGTCCACTCTAATGTGCGCATACAGAAATCCCAAGCTGATTACACCCTCAAACAGCCTATTGTGTCCCATGAGGGGGGGGGGAGGGGAGGGGGGCCTGAGACTGAATCATCTCGAGCCTCTGTAAGAGGCTTAGTCCAACACTGCTCTCATTGACCTCCTTGCCGCTCTGCTTTTCACCCCGCTGCCAATCTGAACCCCTGTAGGCACCACCTTCAGAAGCTTCTGGGTCAGCAGCCTTCAGCAGCAGACCTCCAGATGCCCCACTCCAGCCTTGAAGGTAAGGCTTCCCGGCCCCAGCCCTGACCTTAAACCAGCTACCTGTTTAGCAGCTTATAAAAAACTCAGCTCTTCCGTTTAAGACAGTCTTACTCATATTTTTTCACCCAGTAGCTTCTTATCCTTCGGAGGAAGGTCATCAGTTTCAATCCCGCGGCCCACAGAGTGAACATATCACTGCTGGCCAGTTGAGCAAGAGCCATAACTCGAAAACTGCTTTGGGGCGCTGTGTAAATAAACCCTGCACTCTGGCCCCAAGCTACATTCTCCCCTGTTTGTGTGTGTGTGTGTGTGTCATAGCAAAGCATGATGGGATATGTGAAAACTAAATAATTCCTATATTAATAATTCCCTGAAATGTGAGTTATACCAGTATATACCAGAATCCTCCTGTAGTCATCCTGCTCAGGATAAGAGGTTAGACCACAGAATTGTGGATGGATGCAGTTGGATTTAATTTACACAAATCTGATTCCATCCATCCATTCTTAACACCCACCCAGCTGAAGGTTGAGGTGAGTTCTGACTTAGATTTAGATGTAAAGTAAATTCAAACAACGCACAGATTCAGCTGATTTTAGGGAAAAAAGCCTGAATGTCTCATGCTGAAACACTGCTGCGTTTGTCCTTCCCCTCCAGTCCCTGCCCATGATTATCCCACCTATGAGCCAAAAGGGATAAACGGCATTAGCAGGGGCAGCGTTACCGCCATTGTGTTTACGTGCCTCCAGGCTCCTCAGAACCCCCCCAGCTGAAGTTGCTGTGCGGCGCTGACTTCCTGGACACGTTCCGCGTGCCGGGCCTGTGGCGGGAGGAGCACGTGGAGGAGCTGGTGGGCCACTTCGGCCTCGTGTGCGTCAGTCGCGGCGACCTTCAGGCCGACCGGGCCGTGCACGAGTCCGACACCCTCTTCCAGCACCGCCACAACATCTTCCTGGTACGGGAGTGGGTCCGAAACGAGACCAGCGCCACCGAGATCCGACGAGCCCTGCGAAGGGGCCTCAGCGTTAAGTACCTGCTGCCAGACGCTGTAATCGAGTACGTCCAGGAGCACCAGCTGTACACCTGGCAGAGCGAGCAGAGGAACAAAGACAGTGTGCTGAGGCCTCTCGGACAGCAGGGGGCGCCCTCTGAGCCGCTGAATGACAGCTGACTCTTTGAACCTGAATCATGAGCAGTGTGTTGAACTCCTGGTTGGACCTGCTTTGGTCCCAGCTTATTACGCCTTTATTCTTCATTTTTGAGACCTTCCCATTTTTCCTGTCCTCATTCTTCTTAGTCAGCCAGCAGTTTTTCCTTCTTGGGGTTATATGAGAAATCCTACATGAGAAACAAAAAGATTGTCTTTGTTCCTGGGGTTGGGATATTAATCCTCCGACTAAAGAAATCCAGGAAAATGCATGTATGTTTGCTGACGTATGTGATGCTGGGAACTTGTGGGATGCAAGATGGTTATGTGTTGAAACATTGCTGTTTGTCAAAGTCGGGCAAAAAGCAATCACAAATGCTAGTGCTAACCTGTCATATATATTTTTTTTTGATATTCATGGGTTGTATATACCTTGCTTAGTCCCTGAACTAATGGGCTATATGTTCCAGGATTATCTAGCACCTAACATGAATCAAACTTCAATGAGTCCTTGTCCCTTTACTGTGGGCAGTATGTGGCTCCATGGGCTAGGCTGTGACTTGGATCTGAACGTTCCTGGTTTAAATCCTGTAGTCAGCAGAGTTATATCAGCATTGAGCCCTTGAGCAAGACCCTAACCCGAGTAGTTCCAGGGTCTGGCAGCCCCTGCTTTTTCATTTGTACGTTGCTTTGGATAAAAGCATCTGGCAAGTAAATAAATGTATATAAGTAAATGCAAATAATTCTGCTTATTAAATCCATCTTGTTTACAGATCATTCCACTCCCCTGTGCATGTTAAGGCATCAGTGAGCTACAGCTCTAAGCTATCAACAGAGAGTCAATGAGTCATTATGTTATGGGTGAAATTTGAACAGGGGGGTGTGTTTCCTGAGTGAGACAGCATCACATCTCCACGGTCTCGGCTATGGAGTTTGTGTGTTCCCCCCGTTTTCCTGTCGTTAAACATTTTCAGAAAGGTGAACTGGTGTCAGTTAATTGGCCATATTGTGTGAGTGTGTGCCCTGCAACGGACTGGCGTCCCATCAAGGATGTCTGGCTGTGGCCCCAAGGTCACTGTCACCCTGTCCTCCCTCGGTGGGGGTTGTAGATAATGGATGAGTGCGTGCCCCTGTATTATTTGCTGAATGATGACTTGTGTCAAACCCCTAGAAAGAAAATCATGAAAACAACATTCATGTTTACTAATTGTCCCTTAATGCTGGTCTCAGACGTTTCCAGAATTACTGCACAGCCTCAAAAAAAAGACTGGAGGGTTTAGCTGTCACAAAGTTTTTAACTCAGCATTAGAAAATAGTCTTTGATCTTGCCCATTCAATTTTAAAACATCTTGCAATAAATAATTCTTCATTTTAAATGGACTAATGCCATAAACGGATTTTTTCCCCACAAACAATATAATACAATAAGTAGGCGTAATATAATTAACTATAATGATTCTTTCTATATGTGGAGATATTAGGGTACAGACCCCCCCCCCCCCCCCCCCCCAAAGCAATAACAGCTGTTTAATGCAATAACAGTGCTGACAAATTGCTTTAAATTAACGGTTCTGTGCCTTTTATGAGTATTCAACGCTTGAAGAAAAGCGTTCAATTTTTACTGCACGTACAAGAGTAGATTTTGTCTCAATAATTACATACAATAACGTTAAACTAGTAAGGGTATGGGCGAGGAGAGTTGAGAGTCTATTAAGAGCAGAATCTCACGAGTAATCGGATTAAAACGACCTTGGCTGAAATTGTATTTATTAGCAGAAGTGCTGCATTCAGCCGCAGGCTAAACAGTCATATCGGATCGAAGCATCTGAAGTTTCCTTCAGGAAAACGCGCAAAAACAACAGAAATGCCTGTAGATTTGAATGGTTACTGGAAAATGGTGTCCAATGACAACTTCGAAGAGTATCTGAAAGCTCTCGGTAAGTATTGCGTTGTGCAAAGATTTCGTTGCCGTTGCTCAATGACTTAATGTAGTCTTGATTTTAAAACAGCAATGAGATTATTTATACTGGTTAATATAGCCACAACCGCATGTTACTATTAAGGTCAACACTAAACTTTATCGCGGGAAGAAATTCCACTAGCAACCTTCTTTTCACAGGCCAATGACTTTCACTCCTAACAGAATAACAAGGAATTGTGTTAGGCCAGTAAATTACAGTCCTATAGTACTTTAATTTGGGCAGTGTTTTTTTTTTTTTTTTTTTTAAATATATAGACATATTTGCTTGAATTATCTCTGAATTCTGTTTGCATTCATTGACTCTGCTAGTGTACGCATTAGGGCTATTGTGTAAAATGACGTCCATTAAAATAGCAGTGCTATCGACTATCTATTTTAAACTTCTTTTTAATTTTGAATAAAGACTACTTACTACTAAAAATAGATAATTACCACTATAGTCGACTGAGCATTAATTACCTCGAATTATGGTTATACAACAGACCAGTGAAATTGATTTGAAATGTTAAAATTAAACATTAATCGTACAAGTTGGAACACGCGTGGTTGTTGAAATTAGCCTGATGAAAATGAATCCGCTAAACAGTACTTAGCCCACCTTAATTTCCATAGCCTAATTACGAATAAGCATATATCTTCGGCAGGGGTTAATAGGGTATCCCAATCCAAATAGCCTATCTCTCCCGAACACTGTAATGGTATTTAAATATGCTCCCCTTTTAGTTCCTTGGTTTAAGTAACAAAATCTTCATTGGCCAATGAAGTTGATTTGGCTGTTATTTTAATGTTTCACTTTTTTAATGCTATCTATGTCTGTCTGTTTATTATTCTGTTTGAAATGGACTGGCAGATATAAACATCGCTATTAGGAAAATTGCCACGCTTTTGAAGCCCGATAAAGACATCACTCACAATGGAAACCATATCAACATTAAGACGCTCAGCGCGTTCAAAAACTACAACATGGACTTTGAGGTCGGGAAGGAGTTCGTGGAAGATCTCAGCGGTGTGGACGATCGCAAATGCAGGGTAAGAGGGTCGATGAGAATTAGGCTGCCATACGCCTCTGACAAGAACCTTTATTTACGCAACTTATCTGCGTTATTTTCTTTTTGTTCTATCTCAGTGAGTTTACAGAAAGAACAATAACTCATAAATGTATTATAACTATCCGAATGTAGTAATATTTTAAAGTTATTAGATAAGCGTTTGATTAAGCGCCAATTCTGAGCCTGTCATAACTGGTCCGTGCTATATGTGATGCAGACCACTATCAAATGGGAGGGAGACAAACTGGTTTGCGTGCAGAATGGAGAGAAGGAGGGTAGAGGCTGGACCCACTGGAGGGACGGAGACCTATTACATTTGGTAATCATATTGCAGATCCCGTGTATTAAAAATCCCTTTCACTATAATTCTCCCGGGACGTTGCTTCTCACGAGTGTCTTTATTTCTTCGTTTGTCCTGTGTAGGAGTTAAGAGTTTGCGGAGTGGTTTGCAAGCAAGTTTTCAAGAAACAAAACTGATCTGGTCCTGGTCTGAGACGAACACCTCCTACTGGCGACCTTGCAAGTGACAACAGATCCCCACCCTGTTTTCATTTATCATCCATAGACAATTAAGGCCCAGCCTACCATCTTATTATTATTATTATTATTATTATTATTATTATTATTATTGTTGTGTAACATCATTTTTACATTTTGGTAGAATTAAATCAGTGTAACTGTGTTTCTGTTGGGTCCAATGGGGCTTTTCACCCCTTCTCACTTCGTCTTGAATCTGAACCCTTTCAGATATGTTCTAGATATGTGTGGGAATCTCTTTGATTGGGAAAGCGAATGAAACTGTGTAACGCTGGGGCTTGTCAGGGAATGACAGTTTTATCGAGGATGGGGGTCCATGTTTAGGGTTTAGGGGACTGGAAAGGGATTTGATCAATAATGTACAGATATGAAAAGGGAGCACAATCACATGATTGCAGAGGACAGATGTTATTTCAGTCACACACAACGCACAATTGTGATGTAACTGTTGTTTTTACATAAATCAATGGTTAAAACACTTACCACATATTAATAGATGCTCTGCTGTCTATTAATTTGAAAATTCATCATAATTGTTGCTATATCATCAGCTCTTGGGTATTAACATGAGTAAGAGCCAAATTCCATCAGCAACACACATCCAAGGTCTGCCAGTTGATGGCCAGTGGTATAAAACAATGAAATAAATCTATACAAATCCAAGATTATATATGAAACATTTTCTGTATGTCTTCTATATGTTTTGTGGGTGACATTATACAAAAATGGTAGGGATCCGTGAGAGGTTATGGAAGGTCTTGGGTTGCCTGGCTGAATCAGTGAGTTGTGAAATGGGCTTGGACCATGACTCCATCTGTCCCCTGGTGTACAGACTTGTGGGTCTGGGAAAGAGATACGGCTGCCGGGGTTCAGCAAGCATGGAACGCGCCATAAAATTTGACCTTTGCACAAGGAATCTAGTGGAACACACAGCAAGTCAGAGTCATCAATATGGTAATTGAAGGACAAATGGAGTGTGTATTTCTTTGTTGGAGATGGCAAAACTGAATCACCATTAGATTGCTTTAGGGGTCCAATATTAGGAACAGCACAAGGCTCCAGTGACTAACCAAGCCATTCTTCCTTAATGTCACTGTAAACAGTTAAATTGTTGGTGCCATTTGAAGGCGACTCACCTAGAGAATTCTGAATGAATAGGATGAAATTGCCAACACACTTCTAATAATTATGGTAATGGAATTACATATTAACTATTTTTTGTGTTTTTAACACAAAACATTAACAAAGACACTGCAAAACTTTTATTTTGACAAGAAAATACTGAGTCCTGGCACCCCATCCAGGGGGACCCCCAACCTTCTGTCCTGTGCTGCCTTAGATTGGCTGCAGCCCCCCCCCCCCACACACACACACACACACACACAACCCTGAGCAGGTTAAGTGGTTTAAAGATGGATGGAAAATGTAAAGTCATTTATTTTATAATGTTTAATGGATATTAGTAGAGAAGCTTGATTGACCCCTGCTTCACTGTTAGCCCATAGATGAGGGCTACGCCTGAAAGCCTTCGAAACATTATTTGGCAAAAGAAAGTAAATTTGGCAAAGAAAGGCTGGAGTGTAATGTCATCTGCTTCCTCTTTAACCCAGGAAAAAAAGTGAACTTCTCCTTGTAGACCAGGAGCCCAGAGGGGTCAGCCTAGCTGAAAAGCGAACCAATTTCCCTTAGTGTAATCTTGCTGGGGGCATATGACAGTTCATCAGAATGGATGTCTGCCGGGTCCGTGGTGGTGGGTGTGGCTGTGAGGGGTGTGGAAATGAATTCAAATTATTGAGCTAGGTCAGCTCAAAAATGAACTTCTTGAAAATGGTGCTTCAATCTACCTTATACAATCAGGACTTGTAAACAGGCACCGCCAGACATTTTTAGTGGTGGGGTACCCTCGGCAGAGATATGTAACTGCCCTGCAAAAATTGAGCTAGATCAGCTGATATCCGAACCAAATGAAACTAGTTGGAATTTGTTCAGTATCAACCCAGGTATCATGAATGAACATAGCCAGACAGTTTCTGTGGTGGGTATGTTATGAAACACTGTCACAGAGAGGTTATGGTACAAGGACTCATCCACAAAAATGCAAACTCATCCATGTAAACCAGACACTAGTGCAAAGGTTGCTGAATGAAGCTAACTTGCTATTATAATTACGCCATTTCCGAGCATTCTTGGGATTGTAAGAAGAGGGCATGTGTCAGGTTTGGCTTGTTGACTTTTGTTCCACATTCACATCCATTGTGCATGATGTGCTGTGTTAGTTGTTAATTTGCCAGTCATTACTTACTCTGCTATAGTCACTGACTACAGACACTTTTCCATCCTGTTTTTTGTCATCTCTGGTATCGGTTCTGTGTTCCGTGTTCCATCCCCAATCACCACGACAGGAACCCTAGCTCCCGACACAGTTCCCCCTCTCTGGCATGTGGTTCTGTTTGCTGTCCCAACCCGGGACGGGATTTCAGGGGAGGCATTTTAATTTCGACTTAGTGAAAATATAAACAAATGAGCCCCAATTACTTTCACCTCATGTAAGCAAGTGACTAATTTCTACACATAAGTTATGTGACAAGTTCTTTGTTATTTTGAAAGGTTGCAGTTGTTTACTTTGTATCCAATTTACATCTGCAATGAGAAGATTTTCAAACATAAATGTTTTCTGACACAGTTTGTCAGTGCATTTCATGGAAGTA
Organism: Brienomyrus brachyistius; assembly: GCF_023856365.1. Classification (NCBI taxonomy): domain Eukaryota; kingdom Metazoa; phylum Chordata; class Actinopteri; order Osteoglossiformes; family Mormyridae; genus Brienomyrus; species Brienomyrus brachyistius. Next base: position 18,023,500 of record NC_064553.1, read on the forward strand.
TAATTTGCTTTAAAAATGAAAAAGTAGCATGATAATATACATGAAAATATACATTTTAAATTAATTATTGATATTTTAAAACTATTTATGGAATATTAGACATATTTGCTCATTTAAGATGTAAGACCTTAAATTTAAGATCTTAAATCTAATGGAATACAGTGGTATTACAAAACAACATTGATCTGTCTAACACTACAGTTTTATTTAAAAACCTTTCATAGAATTCACCTTCTTGTCTGAGTACATATGCTGTGAACTGATCATTCATTTGTTTATTCCAGAGATTATAAAACAAAGAAAAGCTTCATAAACTTTTCTGCTTGTTAAAATACAATAATCACTGACTAATGAATTAATAATAATCTGCAGCTAGTGAAAATGGCAGTTGGTGTTGGCTGGCAGGTTCTGCTCCAGCTCTGAGATACACAGTGGACCACGGGCTTCTCCAGAGGGGTGGGCCGTGGGGGGCAGCTCTTCCTGAATGCTACCATTTCCTGGTACTGGATACTTTTTTACTTAGTTAAAATGGCCAGCGGCTGGCATCTTGACTAGAATATATTAGTAACCATTACAGTCTACTTAAAGGAACCTCAGATTAAACAATTTCTATGCTATCACAAGTGTGACATGTTGTTCTGCTTCTATAAGACTTGCTTGTGGGCAACTCCACATACCCTTAATTCCTGAACGAAGCCAGTGCATAAATGAATATTTCACAGTGGAGTCCAGAGTTAATATTCAGGGGCACCCTAAGTTAATAATTTGCACAAAGCAAAGACAAACAGATGAACAGCTTTCGTCGCGTGGTCATCCAACATCGTGAAAGGCACCTTAAATATCATCCTTTCATTTAATTTAGCCTGGTGAAGTATTCATTACTGCAGGAAAAGATTTGCTAACTCTCATGAAGTTCTGAGACACTTACTAAACATAAACCAGTGGTACAATGGGGAATTACTAAATGCAATTCATCTTCCGCCCACCAGGGGGCACAGCCTCTGCCCACCATTTCCCCCTGCCTTGTAGACAGACCAGTTTATCTTCCACCCATGTGATTTTGATGTGCAGCGCTGATAGGTGAGAATGGGTGGCGTTACCATATATATCGCAGCATACACTCTCATGAAATCACTGCCTCTGTTTCATCATCACATATTCCATTTTCCTGGCAACTTCTTCCAAGCGCGATGTGTATTTATCAACCATGCTCATGTGACCAAAACCCATTCAGAGGCTGTTGCCAGCTGGCTGAGGTCACATTACTGACAGCTGAATGGGTATATGCAACTAGAAAGGGGCACCTTAACATTCTGGTATGAACCTGTTTTTGCTCAAACAGACCCTTCTCCTCTGCAGGGGCCACCCTGGACGTCATTCCTCACTAGCTCATTCCACGCTCATCTGCCCAGCGTCTGCAGGGGCGCAGTGCTGTGCCAAGTACAGACTGAATGGGATCGACCCAAGCAGGATTGTAAGCAGTGTCATTCAGGGTTTTTTAAAAATACAAAATCCTCATTGCAATTTATATCAGGGACAATGGACAGCATTTTGAAAGCATTTAACGATGAAAATGTGAAATGGTCCACATTTGGGCACCCAAGTGCAAATTTCAAGGTCTTTTTTTAAAAGGCTGATAATAATCAAAATTACTATGTATTTAAATAATCCTTTCTGACTCTGCATTGGATAAGTGATAAAGGAAAATTTGTGTTTGTGTGGATTTATTCGCAAAACCACCCAGAAATAATTTAGCAAAAAATCCAGGTATTTAGTAAATTGACAGGGTGTTTCTGCAAGCCTCCAGAACTGTGATACTAACATCTCCCCTCCCCCATAGTGTAGATAATTGGTGTCAGTTTGAACTCCTCATCCCTTTCTTCCAAGGCAATGTGTTTTAGTCTCGTACCGTGTGGCTGAGCATCTGTATGTGTTTCAGCTGCCTGTGCTGGACTTGTCTGTCATTTTTGACGACACATAAGCTTTTCCTGGACATTTAAATACTTTGTTACATGCTCTCTATGATCTTTATGCAAAAGCTTTCAGAGAAACATGGAGAGGAGGCAGGCATGCTTAGTATTATACCATAAAATAACTGTGAGCTATGTGTGAATTTGTGTTTTATATGATTTGCATTAAATGTTGAATTGGGTTTTTAAATAATTGTATGTTTAATTGCTGATGCTTTTACATTTCAGTGCAGGAATCTTCCGTTTGCACCATGCATTTTGTGGTTGTGCACAGCAGGGACCTCTTGCTGGAAATCTTTCCATGTTGCGATCTCTAAAATGATTGCCTGATATCTGATTATGATTCTTTATCAGTTTACATTGAGTGGGTGATTTTCCTGATGGCAATGTTCGGGTCTGCTGATGCAGCACGAAAAAAGACAATAGCAATGAAGCAGATTCAGTATATATTGCTTACTAATGACTTGACCATTGGCCCATGAATTTAAATGACATATATAAAGTATAACGTGAATGTAAAATGCAATATGTAGACAATATGTTTTGTAACCAAAAAATGTAGACTAAATGTAACCTAAATTTATTTCCAACTGATTTCCCTTTTGTCAAAAACAACAATCTGAAGAGTCTAGAATCTGTTGTGCCAATTAATCAGCCATCGAGATAATTATCATCTACTCTCCGGCAGACTGCTGTTTCGGATAATTTGTGGGCTAGTGTGAAGTTGTGTTTTCTGGCTTTTGTGTTTGGCAAAGCTAGTCTCATTAAGTCTGTCCTTGAGGAAGCCTGACAAGTGCTTAGAAAGTTTTTAATTAGGCCATCCTGCAAAAAAAAAAAAAAAAACACACGTGCTAAACATGGGCATCTCACTTCCATCTAAAAATAAGAGATGCAGAGAATTTAAGGGGCGCCATCCAGCTCCCATGTACTTGTCATGTCCTAAAGCATTGGGAGGTGCAAAGAAACCCTAAAGGCAGCCCGGGGGATGATTAAAGCCCAAAGGGTTACAGTGGGGAGTTGAGCAACAGGGAAACAATGACAGCACTGGGAAGCACAGGACAGAGGGGCACCTACTGTATATACACTGATGACTACAGACAGGTACATTGCTACCATGTACTAGGGATAAGCAGACACTGGTGAGGGTCGTCATCACAATCAACGAGGGCTACATGAGGGACAGGTGTGAATGGCTGGGGACACAGCATGGCCAGCAAGGGAGACCTCTGCTGGCCATACGGGTGTAGGACAGAACATGACAGTACTCTTCCATTGTCATTGGAGGTCGTAGGCCAGTGGCTATTAATCTCAGTTGGCATCTATATTATCTTAGTTACCTTCAACAGAACGGTAAAATGAGGGAAGTGGTTGGCCATTTATAACAGAATTCTGAGGTTGGGTCCACAATTTTAAATAGCACCATATTATCTGACTAATGGTACTTAAAATCATCACCAAACAACAATTCTCCTGCTTTTATCTTCAAACAAACATCGGTTGTTTGTTTGTTTATTTGTCTGCGTTTTTTTGTCTGACTTGTCTGAAGTGATGCACAGACATATTAATGGGTGAATAACTGATAACAGACTGCTGGAAAACTGAAACTTTGTAATTTTGTAAGAAATTTTTTCTCAGTAGTTTGGCACACCAGTAACAATTTTGATATTTAAGAGTCTGAGTCTGGCAAAATGGTCTCTCTCTGTTATTGTGTAGGGAGGCATTGTTTTGCTTGGTTTCTTTGTTGGCCTTTAGATGATTAATGACATGCAGTTCATTTATGCTCAATATGTCTGCTGAGGAGCTGCAGACTTACTAAAATATCACTGAAATATTCCACCGCTACACTGATGTATTTTGCAGAAAATTATAAACATTTCTTGAGTCAAATGCTTTCATATGCAGAATTTAGATACATAGTGTCATTTTCTGTTATTTTCCCCCATGTATTCTTCGCTAATTTGAGTGTCAATTAGTCTGATAAAACCTTTGACTTCTAACCGGATAGACTAGCTGTCCCCTTTGCCATGGTAACAGACACAAGCCTGAAAGCATGCTTGACCTTCCGTTGACTAACAGGGGGCATCTTCATGAGCACAAAAGCTTTTTTTGTATATTTGGCTGATATTTCTCTTAAAAAAGCCTCCACATCTGGCCCAGTGCCTTTCAGATTAAGCCCTTGACTTTCCAAATCAGACCCCTGCCAATGGACAAGAGAGGAAAGTGATGTGGGGCCTTAAGCCTCCAATTAAAGATGCCAACTGGTTTTATTCTGATTGCTGATATCCATGTCATGCGATGTGTTGCTACATTTTTAGGCAGAATAAATGTTAAGGCAATGGACCTAATCTGAATGTTTGCTGGCTGAAGGCTCACATGGAACCTGCTCTAGAGCAAAGCATTTAAACATGCAGCAGTATAAATGAGAGACCTTGTTGCAGACCAGGTTTCTGAGTACAGGTCTATTATGATAAGAACTGGGTCCATCTTCCTGTTTATGCAGATGTGAATCTTTTTTTGATGTTTCGAGCACATGCTGAAGCAGATCGTAAACCTCATGCTAACAGGCAGCTCACTAAGGTAACCAGGTTTGCGTTTATGATACTGTCATATCCAGCTCTCTCTGTTAGCAAACTAAAGGTCTTTCCGTTCTTTGAAGTTCTTTCCTTCTCGTAGAATCTAATTGTTGCCCAATCTCTAAATAAAGACATACCCTTTGCACTGAATTAATACCGGGAACACGATAAAGATAAAATAACGTGTATTGCTTATTTGTATAAACTACAATTACGTTGGAGCCCTTATAGTCCTGTAAGTGTTTGCGGATGTGGGGGTTTGTGTGGGTAGGTGGGAGCTCGTGAGTCAGTGCCTGCAAATGTGTGTGTTTGTTCCTGGTTGCGTGAGCTACTTAGGTTCGTACTGTGAGTTTCTGCGATGCATTACAATTAAAAATTGATCTGCCGGTCTCACTGACCCTTGCCACAGCAGTTACAACGCCGGACCCAAGCTTTCAAAGCCCCTGCCCCCAGGAGAAATAAATTATCTTATCTAGCGTACTCTGCCCCAGGTCTCAATGGCCAGTGGTTATAAAAAGACCCAGAGGGGCCCAACACTCCTCCTCTGTCTCTGTGAACATCCTGCATAGGCTTGTCACCTCGGCTTCACCATGTCCGCAGACCTCAGCGGCCGGTGGGAGATGATGAGCAATGAGAACTTTGAGGACCTCATGAAAGCTCTCAGTAAGCCACCTCCCGAGCACCACTCCGGGTTAAATACCTTTTGGGGGAATGTCATGATCAGACTGTAGAAAGGAGGCCTGGAACAGGCGAGGCAAGATTATTTACACAGGATAATTCAGATGCAAGACAGTTCAAAGTGAATTACAGAAGTACAGGGATAGAAACAGAAGGGACTAAACAGGGATTAAAACAGAAGACATTAAAACCGCATTTAAAATTATAAAGACCTAAAAGTCAACACAAACAAATAAATAGTTAAATGAAAAGAAGTTACGTTGCAGTGGCAGTGAATGAATAAACTCCAGCTGATTTAATTTATTGAAAGCGAAGGATGGGGAGATTGTATCGCTACGTTAATGTACCGACAAGAAGTCAAAGAACCTTCTCCTTCCGCAGTGATACGGACTCTTCGTGGGAAGTTTTGGAGTAGCCATTACTAATTAGTTTTATTTATTAAACCCTCCGATAACACAGAGGTCTGATTTAACAAAATGTTTATGCTAAGGCTTGGCTCCTCGGCTTCACTGAGACTGATGTGATCTGTAATCCATACCAAAGTTTCCCATTCTTTGGAAATTTTTCATTTCCCATTTTAATTAATTGTTAGATATTCAATATTGATAGAATATTGGTAGAATATTGATAGAATATTGATAGAATATAACACTATCGATTGTTGAAAATTCCAAAAACTGTCAAGTCCAGTCTAGTGGGATGTAGTTTTGGGCAAATTAAGTCATTTTTTTGTTTTGTCTTTCCTTTTTCACCCAGACATTGATTTCATCACTCGTAAAATTGCGCTTCACCTGCTTCAGACGAAGCTGATTATCCAGAATGGGGACCAGTTTGTGATCAAAACACTGAGCACCTTCCGGAATTATGAGGTGGCCTTCACCGTGGGGGTTGAGTTTGAGGAGTACACCAAGGGCTTGGACAACAGGCTGCTCAAGGTGGGTCCTGTCATTTTGACTCCTCCCAAATAATGTAATGGTTCCAGTCTTCAACAATATAAATCAAACTAAGCCAAAGATGACATATTACATCGAGTACCTGCATTCTCTTGTATATAATGTTGGTTATTTCTTAGGAAAGGCAGCAGAATAGTTATACGCCAACTAAATATTTAAGAATAGATTGAGGGCTGTGAACAAAATGTATTCAGGTTTTCCAACCAACACTGAGCATCAAACATCTCAAACTACTTTGTTAAATCCTCTTTTTTGCCTGGATTTTAGACTCTCATTACCTGGGAAGGGGACAAACTTGTGTGTGTCCAGAAAGGAGAAAAGGCCAATCGAGGATGGAAGCACTGGGTCAAAGGAGATATGTTATACATGGTAACAAATTATGAACAATGAAGCACTTCTCAAGCATCACTTCTTCCCATGTTTAAATGTATGCATGATTACGGAATATTGCAGCAAACGATGGTGTGACTTGTGTCTGTGTAAGTTAGAAAGGGATTTGTTGCCATCTACTGGAAATGAATGCAAATTCAGCCAAATTATTAACAGGCGTTAAATCCTGGTTTTCCTCTTGCATTTTCAGGAAATTACCTGCGAGGACATAGTCTGTCATCAGGTGTTCAAGCGGAAAGAATAAAAGGTCAAGTGTTCTATTAAATATCAATTTAATTGAATTCAATAAATCAGTTTTTTCCGAAGGAACTTAAACAGGTTCCAGATTTCAACAGTTTACTCAAGCAAAGCTGAAGCACTTTAGGTTACACACCCTGTCTGTGGTAGCAGTGACAGGGCCGTACTTGACACTTGTACCTGAAACCTTTTGAACTTCTCTTCAGAAGTTTAACCAGACTCATTACTTGACTTATTTTAGTTTGATCCTCTATTTTGTATCCAAAATCCAAAGACTGACATACGTTACATTCTGTTCCTAACAGCTAATAAATGTCACTTAAGGTCAATATAATACATTTTAATACAATGTATTTTTCAATCTTCAGTTATATACCACATTATTAGGCAACTTTTGATAACGCATGAACAGATCTGGCGACTCATAAATATCGTTGTATAGGCCTACATTACATACAGCTTGCATTGTACAGAATTGCTGTTTATTGGAATAATGGTTTGGTTTCCTTAGAAAGAGCAATGTATATTAATGTGTGTTTTTGTTGGATTGTGCAGGGTGGTATGTGAAGCAATGTGGTTTAATTCGGATTATATGTGTGACAGGGATAGTATAAGAAGGTTGGATCAGGAATGCATGTGACTGGTTATCACAGTCATTCACAAATACTGTAAACTGCCCTTTGCCCTTTGATCGGTCTTGATTAGGAGTAACGAGTGGGTTTAAACAGATTGCCACAGACCCCTCTAAAAAAATCAATGAAAAGGAATAAATAAATCTGATCGCCCATATGATTGAGAGTCAGTGTTGTGCATGATAAGCAAATCACTGGTGGACTTTAATATGAATGACCTCCTGTACTGTATGCATGTATTTATCAATACATATGTTTAAGGTTTGTTTTCTAATTCTGTGAGTAAAAACTGGCATTAACAACAAGACACAGTACATCCTAGGTTTTGGTACGAGGAACAACGATTTATGATGGCTGCAGGTCCAGCAGAGAGCCTTGTTATTTAAGCTGAACGAGCTGTTGATTAATTTCTCACAGCTTTTTGACGCAATTTTACACATCTATGGGGAGCAACTTTTTGTTACTGTGTCAAGCACCTGTAACCCCTGTTTTTTTGTTAAATCTGAGACCTTAATCGGCAGTCATGTCCGGGGGTGGGGGGGGGGGGGGGGGGGTAGCACGTAGCTCGGGGTGCCTGAGTACCTACCCTTCTTGCCTGAATGAAAGTGATCTCCTTTTTTATACTGGTGATCAGGTAAAATTTACCCCCCCCAATTCATGCATCTTCCCACTTGTAAAGTCTCTGCAAGGCAGTCATTCAGCATTGATTATCAACTGGATCAAGCACTTTTTTTAATCGACTAGAGAAAAAAAACAGCTTTGATAGCCGTGGTGCCACTCACTGAGGTGAGGTTAATAAGGACACAGAGAGTGCAGCCTGACTGTGGTCTGGCCATCACATGTCTGCTGATGTCAATAAGTCCACCAAAGGTAGGTGACGTCCTGTGGGGAACAGGGTTACACAGGCATATCATGACCCTATTAAAACACAGTGAGGTAATATTATGAAGCATACCGGTATTAATAGATCAGATATATTTTGAAACTGGATGCCCTGATATTTTCTTACCAAACTGGTGTTGTCATTGATCTATAACAAGAATGTCGCTTATGTCAAGCTTGGTACTTAAAGTCTCCTTTGTAACTGTGCTAGTTTCTATAAAGGCTTTTCCTGCACAATATAATTTTAACCCAGTTACATGAGGCAGAATAGTTTTATTACAATAATTTGATGTAGATCTTTAAAAGATATATTAAGAGCACTGCATATATAAAAATTTTGCAAGCTTGCTTTAATTTTTATTTCATGTAGAAATAAAGGAAGTAAGATTTTTTTTTTTTACATTTTACAAAATGATTTACTGTTGCCCTGATTGTGTCAATTTATTTGATCATTAAAACAGTGATAAAATACTAAAATATGTCATTCAAAATGCTTGTTGTGTCAACTGCTTGCCTAAATATGAATTACAGTTACTGTAATCAGGCCTGTAGCCATGATTGGTATGGGTTTGTTATCATCACTGGTATGGAGAAATCAGTTCCAAACCCCCTTACCGCCCGAATCGCACATAATACTCCCACAGTAGTGGTAGGGACATGTCCATCTATGTCCCTGCCTGTAGCCAGAAATAAGTTTCATTACAACCCTACCGGTAAGACTCCCTCATTAGATTTTGCGGTGGGGGGTTCAAGCCCGCAATTCTACTACCTGTCCACACTCAGAAATAACATTAATATACCGCAAATGGTACAAAAATGCTCCTCAGAATCCATTTCTGTACCTTAAAAAGTACATTTGCCTACAGCTAGGGAACAATTGGCAGACCAGTGAGGGTACAGCCCCAGTAACAAGTAATTGTACCCTCAAAGATGCAAACTGGTACTTTTTTTCTCCCAGTTAATCCATCCATTTTCCAAACCGCTTATCCTACTGAGTCGTGGAGGGTCCGGAGCCTATCCTGGAAGCAATGGGCACGAGGCAGGGAACAACCCAGGATGAGGGGCCAGCCCATCGCAGGGCACACTCACACACCATTCACTCACACATGCACACCTATGGGCAATTTAGCAACTAGCTAATTAGCCTCAGCATGTTTTTGGACTGCGGGGGGAAACCCCACAACGACATGGGGAGAACATGCAAACTCCACACACATGTGACCCAGGCGGAGACTTGAACCTGGGTCCCAGAGGTGTGAAGCAACAGTGCTAACCACTGCACCACCATGCCGCCCCCTCCCAGTTAATGTACCTGCAAATAACTTGTTGAGGGATACATATGGTTTTGGGACGCCCTTACCGCAGACATTTATCTCAGTAGCACATTAATTCACAGGGTATGTGATCGATCTTTTTCAAACTTTGTAAACAAATTTTATGGGAGAAAGTCTGGATGATTGATTAAACTTAAATTTGTTCCAAAATTGAAGCAGCCAAGCATAGTGGTACCAAAGAGAAGTGTAGCTACAAACATTCGAGAAATATTTTTCAGATCTTTTTCATATTTCACAGGTCCTTTGTACAGGAGAGGGCCTGGATCTGGATAGATTTTGACACAAATTCCACCAAATGTGATAATTATTTGTGTATGTGGTATTTGAATGATTATATAATTACTTCACAAAAACATTATATGGATGAAGGTCTACACCTGATTTCATTTTGTGATAAATCTCCTCAAGACTGAAGCAGCAGCACTAGAAGAGAGCAAAAGATGGAAAGGGTGTCTGCAGAAGACACTTTATCTTGTGAACAGAGAATCTCCTAGAGTATTTGGAAACAAATGACACAAAGATAGGAGCAGTGTCACATAGCAGTGGCACATGAAAGGACAGCGAGAGACAGATCTAGTGAACCTGTTAACACTGAGACAAGTCACACAAGGCTGGGCTATTAAAAAAGATTTTTTTGGACAGGTGGAGAGAGTGGGTATGGGGTAGAGATTATAGAGGTTCAGAGGTCATGGGAGGAGTAGGGGTTACATGTGGGGAGGGGTGATGGGCTGTCCGCGGAAAACATTGTCGTTCCAACAGCATCTAGTTTTTATTTGGGAAACTGGTACAGGTTATTGTACCTAATTTTTATTACATCTTACTTAAGCTTATATTTAACTCCAGCTAAATACTTTTCATACTTAAGTACTATTAATTTCAGATACTTTTACTCAAGTGGTATTTCAGTGGTTGATTTTTAACTTTTACCAGTCATTTTCCTAATAAGGTTTGTCTACTAGAACTTAGGTATGATTTTCAGGTACTCTATCCACCAGTGCTGGGAAAGGATTTCCTAATGTTATTGGCAGATGTGAGGTGAGCTTGCTGTGGCTCGCGGGTGTGATCTGCTGGCGGTAGAGGTGAAGTTCTGGGCTGGTAAAGATGAGGTCATCGCTAGGGTGGTCATTGATTCTGTCCATGTACCAGCCTTATCTGTGACACCCTCAAGTTCAGTAAGACTTGGTGATGTCAGTAGACTAAAAAACACATATATAGAGTATTACTGCTCTGAAAAATGTAAGAGACCACTCTATATGTTTTTTTAAATCTGAATTTTTAAATACCGGTTTAACCCTGGTTCTGCTGGCAGAAAGCTACACTGCGAGGCAGGCTGCTTCCAGGCTCAAAGTTTGTAAGACAGCATGACACAAGAATGTGGTGAAGCAGGAGACACTGGCAATAACCTAAAACCAGCCAGGTTGAGGGCAGAAGCAATTTTCTAATGGCAGAGACGACCGTCAACTTATCCGACAATGCCTCATAAATCTCAGGATGACCTCAAGCGACCTTCAAAAAGACTGGGAAACATTAAGTGCAGGTGTGAAGTGCACTGCTAGGACAACTCATAACAAGCTTCTAGAAACAGGACTGAAGTCCCATAAAGCAAGGAAGAAGCCCTTCATTAACGAACAGCAGAGAAAAGTCAGGCTGGAATTTGCAAAGAAAAAAACGTGTATTTTATACAAGTGCATAACCCATAAACTGAGAAATGAGTGAAACTGAATTTTGCTGTGGTCTCAATTTTTTCCAGAGCTGTATAGTAAAACACGTTGGAATAGGGCAGCAATGCATTTATTTCATTTTCTAAGTGGTAAAAATATTAACCATACTGATGCCGTCAACCTAATTTTATGACGATGTTGAAGAGAAAAAAAAAAAACTATTTTATATATTGATTACAAGTCTCGTATATATATTGATATTTATCCAGATTAACGAGCTGATTTTAGCTTTAGTTAACTTTCTGCTTTCCTTTCTGGAACGTACTGCCATCACACACTATAACAGGATACTAAGAGACAAACCACTAGCATCAATATTTATATTTTTAGTGAACGAGCTGGTTTACCAATGAGGTTTATCAGGCATGTGAAATGTTTTATGTTAAGCTAAGCACATGGGCATTAAGCAGGCACCCAGCACAGGCGATATTATGAAAGGGGAAGAATTAAACTGGTAAAACAAAGCATCAACATCTTTATTTACAAACACAGGAGCCCATCCTGAAACACTGCTAGACAAAATACACCCTACAAGGTCAGGGTCGCACTTGTAAATCCAAGAGAACAACGGGGCAAAGGTCACCCAGTCCCCTGCTACAGGGTACGCAGGCTCACGATGTGTCCATCAGTGTCACACAGCAAGGGGGATGGATCCTGCGTCACCACAAGCAGACCAATGGCATTTTAAGGCACCATCATGCCTCCACAGGGTGGCTTACAAAGCGTTCTCCTGCAGCATCTGCTGATGGGCTTGCAGGGCTAGCTCGATGTAACCCCCCCGCTGAGATTCCGTGCTGGCGTAGACCTTCAGTGGAGAAGAATGAAGATGATCAGCATCACCTGACTATGGTGATTAAGCTTCTTGAAATCAGTAGATCTCATCAGCTTATCTCACCGGTGTGGATCCCACTAATGGTACAACTGGCACACAGTCTAACACCGGACATATACTGTTCTACATCAAAACAGATCAGCTCAGTCGTTCAAAGAGACCGTTAAATCACAGGTGAAAATTATACTGGAAATTGCTACACATAATCCCACAGAAATCCATTAATGTCACAGGAACACGAAGGTCTTTCTCCTCTTTAGGCTACCTTTTACACACCCCTCCAGATGGAAATACCCTAAATAAAAGTTGGAATTTCTACTTTCCTGTATCTCAGTGTGAAAACAGCTCATCCTCGATCTGTCTGGGGAACGAACCTTCAGGAGTTCGACGCCCTTGGCCTCCAGACGGGCCGCCTCTTTGGCTGACTCGCTCCGGGGGTGAATCATGTGGAAGAGAGCGACCAGGTTCACAGCGTCGTTTATGCTGCCGGGGGGCGAGGGGTTGGGGGGGCGGTGTTTATTATCACAATACACTCTGCTGCAAGATGCCAGGCCATTACACAGGGCACACAATCACACGTTATGGGCAATTTAGATATGCCAGTGAGCCTAAACCTGTTTGGATGTGGGAGGTATCAGGAGGAAACATGGGGGGGGGGGGGGGGGGGGGTGACGGCAACTACACATACACAGGAGTGGGGGATTGGAGGGGATTCCAACCCCGGAGGTGTGACCCGATAGTGTCACCCAATGAGCCACAATGCTACTCTATTAACCAGCATCTAAAATGTAAGTCTAACCTAAAACCACGTTCTACTCGCATTTCACAGTGGAAGTCTAGACAGGTGACACACAGTACAGAGGATCCATCTTAACTGGAAGCACAGTTGTGGAACCATGTTTTAAGATGACTAAACAAAAAGAGCTAATCGCTAACCGCTATGTGGCGGGCAGGCGGGTGGATGGGGGCGGCACTCACAGCTCCCTCTGCAGCATGTCCACCAGCAGGCCGTCCACACGCCGCACCGTCACCAGATGCCACACCAGGCCGCCAAAGTGACGGGTGGAGCGCAGGAGCTCGTACTTGGCCCGTTTATCGATGTCCTCGTAGGTGAGCCGGTGCACCTGCAGAGACGTGACAGACCGTGCTGTGACTGGGAGGAGCTTCACAGCAGATGATCCTGATGGGGGGAACTTATGGTTTAACGCAAACCTTGTGGTACTCAGAGGAATCGGGTTCGAACTGGGCGATGCAAAGGTCCAGAAGGTCTTCGTGACGGTCTTGCTGGTACACAACCTGGACAGGGCAGTAGAAAGGCCTGATGTCAGAGGTCACATGGGAACTGAAGCAGCTTTCTGATTGGATAGTGGATAAACACCCTAGAACGCTGTTCCTCTGGAGTGCAGTTGAGGATTTAATCCATGAGCAGGAAGCTGGACAGTCAGCCGGCCTTACCTTGAGGTTTCCTTCCTGGAAAAGGGGGGGAGGTGTGAGCTTCCTGCCTGGTTTAGGGAAGTAGACCTGAATCATCCTCTCCCGTTCCTCCCATGAAGCCTTGCGCAGGGTTCCATCTGGCTCTCGCACCACTACAAAACGCTCCTGCAAGAATTATGATTATAGGTTACGATGATCCATGGCGCGATATTTCAACTTTTTGAAATTTCAATGGAAATTCCAACTCCGTTCAATTTCTCATTTACATAAGATATTCCATGCTTCATTATAAAATATGTTCCGTTTCAATGTGTTTCATGAACTGTAGGCTAATGTAAGTGTTTCTAAGCATGTTTACGATAGGTTTATCGGAATGTAACCCGTATAGCGGATATATACAGCACCTGCGCTAAAACGTTTTCAAATAATTGAATCGGCATTCAAAACTTACTCTGTGAGGAGTCTGGAAGGTGATGTCAGTGAAGACATACTTGGCTGTTTCCATGCCGGCTAAGAACTTGTCCTGCGACAGGATGTCATTAATGGGCTTTCGCTCGGGCAGGACTGGGGGCATCTTGAGCTTCATTTTAGCCTCCTCAATCGCCTTCTGCCTGGCCTGTTAAATTAGCCACAGAAATACTAAACAGCTTATCACATCATCATTAAAATGTGGGTATTAATATAGAAATATACAATACACAGTTATACCCCACCTAATGACGTTTTGGTTAATGACGGACTGTGAATACGACAGTGGTCCCCTAAGATTATAATGCAGCTGAAAATTTCCTTTCAATTACAACCCCAAATCAGAAAAAGTTGGGACAGGGTGGAAAATGTGAATAAAAAAATAAAGCAGTAATTCACAAATGTCCCTTAACTTTTATTTCATTGCAGACAGTATGAACACAAGATAATTCATGTATTTTTTGGTCAACATCATCTGATTTGTAAATAAACATCCATTCTTGCCATTCAGGCTTGCAACACATTCCAAAAAAAGTTGGGACAGTACAGCATTTACCACTTTGTACAGTTCCCCTGTCTTTTAACAACACTTAAAAGACGTTTAGGCATTGAAGAAATCAAGTGACTAAGTGTTGCAGGTGTTAGTTTGTCCCATTCTTCCTGCAAACAATGTTTTAGGTGCGCAACAGTACGGGGTCTTCTTTGACGCAATTTTCGTTTCAAAATGCGCCAAACATTCTCTATTGGAGACAAATCAGGGCTGCAGGCCAGCCAGTCAAGCATCCGCACCCTGTTCTTACGCAGCCATGCCTTTGTTATGCGCGCAGTATGTGGTTTGGCATTGTCTTGCTGAAATAAGCATGGGCGTCCCTGGAAAAGACGTCGTCTTGAAGGCAACATTTGTTCCTCCAAAACTGAGATATACTTCTCAGCATTGATGGTGCCATCGCAGAAGTGCAAGTTACCTTTGCCGAAGGCACTGACACAACCCCATACCATGACAGACCCTGGCTTTTGGACTTGTATCTGGTAACAGTCTGGATGGTCCTTTTCCTCTTTGGTCCGCAGCACACGGCGTCCATTTCTTCCAAAAAAGATGTGAAAAACCGATTCGTCTGACCACAATACACGTTTCCACTGCACAATGGACCATCCCAGATGCCTCCGAGCCCAGAGAAGTCCAATGGACCAGGCGCTTCTGGACACTATTTATGTAGGGCTTTCTTTTGGCACAGTACAGTTTTAGCTGGCATTTCCTAATGTAACTACGTACTGTAGTGCTTGAGAGTGACTTCCTGAAGTAGTCCTGAACCCATGCAGTTATATCATTTATTGATGAATGACAGTTTTTAATGCAGTGCCGTCTGAGGGCTCGGAGATCACGGCCATTCAGTTTAGGCTTGCGCCTTGGCCTTTGCGCACGGTGATTTCTCCAGATTCCCTGATTCTTTTCACTATGTTATGCACTATAGAGGGAGGAATGCCCAAATCTCTTCCTATGTTTCTTTGAGAAACGTTTTTCTTCATCATTTCAAGGATTTTTGCCCGCACTTGGTGGCAAACTGCCCATCTTTGCTCCTGAAGGAGTAGGCCTTTCCTCGATGCTGCTATTGTACCGAATCATGATTGCAATCACCTGTTAACATCACCAGTTTCAAATCACATCATTATTTAGTTATTATGCCTCATTACTACCCCAGAATTGCCCCCGTCCCAACTTTTTTTGGAATGTGTTGCAAGCCTGAATGGCAAGAATGGATGTTTATTTACAAATCAGATGATGTTGACCAAAAAATACATGAATTATCTTGTGTTCATACTGTCTGCAATGAAATAAAAGTTAAGGGACATTTGTGAATTACTGCTTTATTTTTTTATTCACATTTTCCACCCTGTCCCAACTTTTTCTGATTTGGGGTTGTAGTAACGTCATAACGGCGTGATGTTGTAACGTGTTTGTGGTGATTCTGGTGTAAACAAACCTACTGCTCTGCCAATCATGTATAACACATACAGTAATGTACAGCACAGAAGCTGAGAACAGGCATGCCTGCAATTATTTTTTAATGCCGTCATCTCGAGATGACGAGAATTTTCTCGGAATATTTGCACGAATGAACAAATTGTGATGCCACACGGCAGTCATGCCACATGTAACACTGCTTGTATATCTAGTGTAACTGTGTTACTTAATGTGTGCATCCATGTATTGAACGCTGAAATTAAATGTTATACCCATGTAGTGTTTTACCATGAAATGCATGTCAGGGCCTGTCTGCACCATGGTCTACAGAAATGTTATGTCATCACTGCATACAACATATGTAGATGATAATAAAGACACAGCAATTTCATATAAACAAACCTGTTCCATCTATACAATGGCAGACATACAGAGTGACCCTGAGATAACAATGTAAACTCTATATAAGCTGCATGCCCTTTTAAAAGTTGTAGCTTATGCTGCCATGCTGCTAAAGTATCTCGTTATCACGATATAACATAAAAAATAAATAAATAAAAATATTGCAAGGACAGTCGTTCTCGGCTTCCGTAGTAAAGAACGCTGGTTTAGTAACTGTTACTGGTTTATGCTATGTATTGTAATAGCATCATTATTTCAGGGTGTACTCTTTCTACTTATAAATTAGTTTATTGTGAAAAGTACGATATACCATCTAGGTTTGTGTAAGTAGCTCACGGTGATCATTTTCGCACAACCACGACATCAGAACATATTCCCGTCATTAAGCAATCCATCTACAAAAAAGGTATGAAACCAGAAATATATTTTCAATACTTGATAGGGTCCGCCGTTCATAAATGGACACTTATATGTACAAACAAGCGAAGGCAATTGTACCTCCCCTAGCTGTTGATCTGTCATGAGCTTGTACGTCGGTGGCTTTAACTCCTCCTTAACGGCTCGAAATATCTTCTGCAGATCCATCCCGGTGATTCTGATGAGGATGTCTTGCACTTTTTCATCGGAAAACTGCACCTTCGCAATGTCGCCATCTCCTACCAGAATACATCGAGTGTTCAACATTAGTATGTCTGACTGAGACAGTACAGGCACTGAAATATGAATAGAAGGTGGCAGCTACCACCTGGTATCTAAGACCAGTGTATCCAAAATTTATATAGTAGTTTATATAGCCTAGGTGCTCAAGGTTTTACAACAATCTAACCATCATTTAGCTAGAATGCCTAATATTTAAAAGCAAAATCCCTTCTTTCTTTGTCGACATGCACAAGGTCAGTAAGTGATTTATCAAATTAAATCCGTTTGCTGATGAAGAAGTAAAGCGTTACACCTTTATCAGAGGGTGGGCTGCACAGCATTCTTCTCGCATAAGCGATCTGTGTTGGAGAACAGGAATCGACATTTCTCAGCCACGAAGATAATCTAAATACACCCCGTGCGGCACAGAAAGCTGCCATGCTTGAAAATTGCTATAGCTTCCGTGCCACTTATGCCTTCCTGCAGTTAAAGGAACAATGAATTGTGGGAGTTTGAGTTTTCCTGTTTGCTTGGCGAGCGCGTGTATTTGAAGCTTTGTTTAATGGATAGGGTATCTATTTGGAGTCCCGACCATTTAAAGCTTACATGTTTTGGTGTTCAAGATACTTGAAATTCGTGGAATTCAAGAATCTTTTGAGAAACTTTGGTTTACACTGAAAATAAACTTGCCTAGAATGGGAAAAGATATTACACGCCTACACTGCTGGTAGGCTAGATAATACATTTCTCATAGCGATAAAGATGGTTAATAGTTTTCATGGTAATCAATGCATAATTATAATGTTTCTGTGAAAATGCTTAACTGATTTAAGGTAACTTAAAAGCCATTATCTATATTCACTAGATGGCGCAAATATCACCATCAGTAATAACTATTTCAAATTTTATATAGGTCTCTAATAATTTCCCCTCAAGTATTCAGAATATGATAATTACAAATCTAGTAAACATTTTCCCCACCTTGGCATACAGAAAATCGTGTTACCACATGCTAAAGTCATTGAGTTTAAGTGGAGTACAGCAGAGTTCTTTCGTTGTATAAGACTATTAAATCTGACTGGTGACATTCCTAAAAACATGACTCACACAACCTTCTGCTGCAATGCGCTTTAAATTTCAGGTAAAAGAAAACAGCGATGGTAACATGTCAGGTGCAACAGTGATTGTGTATACAGCAGTTTCGGGAAGTGAAATTGATATAGATGCATTGACGCGGAGAAAAGATGAACGACAAAGCATCGCACGTGCTTCTGGATGAATTTTCAAAACAAAGGTTAAACATGAATACGTAATTGTCGTATGCAAAAAATTAAGTAATTTATAAAGTAAGAGAGTTGTAGAATAGGCTATTGTTGTACACTTTGCTAACTTGTGGGTTGTAGGCTATTCCAAAAAAATAAAATAATAAAAAAGAAAACATCCAGGTAGTTGGTCTAAACAGTAAATGTACGAATCTTTCATTGAATTTAGAATTATCAATACATTTCTCCTTCGTTCAAGTTCGCCTTGAGGGGAACCAAAGTGAGTTCGAGACTTTTATTACGTGACAGCTGACTCCGTCTCGTTTCTCAATAATAATCATATAATAATTTTCGCAGATTTTTACGAAGAGGCGACCAAAGGAAAATTCAAATCCCCAGCGAATGTTGAGGGCGATATTACGGGAATCACTTTAATATAAATCTTGACCTATAGTAGCAGGGTAGTCGTTTATGACCTCCTCAATATCAATCAATATCCAAGCAAATCCATAATGTATATAACATATTGGTGACATGGTTGGACTATAGTGAAGGTCAAGGAATTCTGACCAGCAGAAGTTGGATGGATGGAGTCTGGGGAGTTTGTTGGGAGGAGCATGAATGTAACAGAGTATTTGGTGGGTTGGGGTTATGGTCTGGTCAGCTGTGGATATTGCAGCACTGGGTTGGGGAGGGGGATGATCTGAGAAACGGTTGACCCGCAGGCGTCCTGTCCCTCAGCGCTGGAATTCTTTGAGGAGTTTGAGGAGGACAGCTTCCGATAGGAAGCGAAGAGACAGGGAGTTTGGAGGATCCAACCCCAAGGGCGCCGTGACACGACTGCGTTTATCCTGCCTGCTCGAAATCCGGCTGGTTTCACATCCTTTCTTAACGTGGGAAAAAACAACTACTGCTGTTGTGTCGAAGTGCGTGAGATTAAAACCACGGAAGAGATTGCGCAGGCTTTAGGCAGGGTCAAGGTAACCCCCGCTGCTGAGATGATCAGGCATGCACCAGACGGTCACGGGAACAAGTGAGGGAAGTTTAAAAGCATCATATTAATTACCCATTTATCCCCAGATCTAAAATAATTAGGCCTAGATAACTAATTACCAATTCTGATAATCCTTTTTCTTTGTTTTCCGTAAGTCAGAATATTACTGGAAAAAGAGGATTTGTGACAAATGATTCACAAATGAGCCAAACCCTTTAACAGCGTAGCTATACTCCGACCAACAGCAATGGGTGCATTGATGTTTCAAATTAATACGAATGAATTTGGTTCACACACTGTACCATTGACCTAATTTATTCATTCGTTTATTTATTTAGACGGGAAACCACCACGGAACTGAGGATTTCTAGAAATATTCGCTTCAAGTGCACAAGGCGAACGAATGCGTTATTTTTTCAGAAACGACAATACAAATTATGCATTCCGGTCAGTTTTAGAGGAACTTACATGATTTTAAGTTTGTAAGATTGGGGGTGGGGGAGGGGGCTGTACTGTAGCTGTACCGTTGTAATTGTACCTTTTAAGGTACAGAAATGGACTTCGAGGAACATCATAAAGGTACAAACAGAATTAATGATGATCAGTGAACATTTATGTACCTTAAAAGGTACAATTACCTACAGCTAAGGCTTGACAGACCCTTGAGGGTATAGCCCAGTGACAAAGGGACACATTTCTACCCCTTTTTCCATCCCATACACCCATATCTTTCAACAGTACAATAAGATTTATTTTAGATTATTTTTTTAATTAAAATGAGCTGCTAGCAGTCAGTTACATATTTTGTCCTTAAATGCTTTTGATTAGTATATTTTGGCTTTAATCTTAGCAGTATATCCATCCATCCATTTTCCAAACCGCTTATCCTATTGGGTCGCGGGGGGTCCGGAGCCTATCCCGGAATCAATGGGCACGAGGCAGGGAACAACCCAGGATGGGGGGCCAGCCCATCGCAGGGCACACTCACACACCATTCACTCACACATGCACACCTACGGGCAATTCAGCAACTCCAATTAGCCTCAGCATGTTTTTGGACTGTGGGGGGAAACCGGAGTACCCGGAGGAAACCCCACGACGACACGGGGAGAACATGCAAACTCCGCACACATGTGACCCAGGCGGAGACTCGAACCCGGGTCCCAGAGGTGTGAGGCGACAGTGCCAACCACTGCACCACCATGCCGCCCCCTCTTAGCAGTATATGGGGAAGCTAATTCTTGAACCTGATAAAGCATATTGACATTATATTAGATTAATCTTTATGCCATACTGTTGATTTGGTTGATAAATAATGAAGAATAATGATGTTTCCTCTCACAGTCCAGAAGGATTTCCCAGAACTTGCCCTCTTATGAAGCAGACAACCTGCTCCTCTGCCTTCCTGGAGCCGTAAGCCTCCATAATTGTGTGAGCTCTCTGCTCGAGCAGGTGGTGATCGCTTCTGAGTCACCCTGGCACGGATCATCTGTTTCTAACGAGCAAATCCGAGCCCCTTCTCTTCTGCTTTTCTGTGTGCATTTCTCTATCCTATTTGGGGTAACTCAGACTGCGCTGATCTCCCTATGACATCTCATTAGGAATCACAGAGACCCCCTAATAAAAATGAGATAACCTGCGCTGTACATTTTAAATATTTTTCAGTTGTTCAGGTCTAAATACCTGTAAGTTCAGTGACAGTTGTACTTAAATAGCCTATATTTATTAAACAGCGCTTACATATTAGGATAAGTCTTTCAGATGTCTAGGATGTGTCAAGAACAAAACTAATTTTACTCTATAAACTATAACTTTACAGAATACTGGATGGGGGGTGCAGGTTCATTTCCCCGAGCCAGGCCCTGAAACCCCAATCACTTTGGGTAAAATCAGATAAATATAGAAAACCATAAAACTAACTGCTACATAAAGTGTGATTTGCTGTTAACTAAAAGCAGAAATGTGAAATCTCAACACTATCAGGCAATAATGTAACGAACAAGGAAAGCACAGTGTAAGTACATCTCTGTCTGCTCTAGTGATTTTCATTCTCTTTGTTCCAGTCCTTCAATCCCCTCATCTCTGTATTCTGTACTGTGTCTCAGCAGAAAAACAAAATCTCAGCTGATGTTCCAGAGCAGGGTGTAGGAACTGGGCTCTCGGCGGCGGAGGACACACACAAACTCCTACACGCCTGTGAATGGTATACCACTGCTACTCTTCTGCAGAATCTCTCTGCAACCCTACACCACACTTACCATGTGGCAAACCTGTTACCTTTCCCAGCAAAGATGTCGTGCGTGGATAACATCGGCTGACTTGGTGCCTGTGATAACAAGGCGGATACATGACACTTGAACATGAAAAAGATCCAGGAAAACCTGTGGAATGTTCTCCAGCTTAGACTACACATTATTAATTGAAACATATAGAACATATTTTCTATATTTGAAGAACCAGCTTTATTAGCCAAGTATGTTTTTACATATAAGGAATTTATCTCAGGTTTTTCCTTGCGCTCAATGTACTTACACAGAACAGACATACAGGAAAAAAAGTTATAGCATATGTAGATACAGATCACAGATCTACAACATTGAGATACAATATGTACAGTAAGCACCTGAGCCAAAAGACAATAATGAAATGGGTGCAGAGTGTAAAGATGCTGATTACTGTATATACAGGAGGTCAGTGAGCTTGATATGTACAACATACGGTATATACAATATATACATCATATATACAGCATACACAGATTGCAGTTCATAGGTGCAGTGGATGTTTAGTGTGAACAGATTTATTATACAAATATTGACTGACACTGTGTGCCTGCTTTAAGTGTTCAAGTGATGGCTTGTGGAAAGAGACTGCTGTGTGTGTGTTCCATCCATCCATCCATCCACCCACTCACCCATCCATCCATCCATCCATCCATCCATCCACCCACTCACCCATCCATCCATCCATCCATCCATCCATCCATCTAACAACTGAACAGGCTTGTGGGGAGCCTGACTGCTATCACAGGTCCAGGGCAGGGAAATAGCTGCAAGGCGATGCTAGTTGGCCTATATTGTGTTTGTACTTGTGAATTACTGTTTAATGTGAAAACACTACTTCAGAACACACTACTGTTACTTTTTTGAAGCTGCAGACAGTGGGAAATAGGGGGATTCTGGGTACAGAGAGTACTGCCTAAAGCTGACATACAAAAGAATGCAGGCGGATGTTTCTTACACATTTTTTAGCCCGTTCATCTGCAGCAAGCTGTGGAGTACCTGGGGCCGGACGGCTGCGGTCGGCTAAAGGAGGTGAAATGTCTGGCATCAGCAATGCTTGGAACAACGAAGAAAGTCTGCATCTGATAGGTGCTGAAATGAGCGATAGTTCGCTTGTACGCAGGGAGCTGTTCAGCTCAGTCATTACGTTACCTTACACTCTATTTTTAAGGTCAGCTCAGCTTCTGCATTCAAAGATGTATTTGGAAAGGAATTTACCCGACTCTCCTTTCTGTGAGTGCTTCCATGTGCCAGATTTAGCCAGCATTTTGCGCAAATTAGTGCATGAATTACATACGTGAATGAGTAAGGGTGGGGGGGGGGCAGAGTTCCTTAATATCTGTGACAATACTTCCATGGCAGGAACCCTCTGAAGTGGTTTAAATCACAGGTGGGGTCCTCTCTGGTTGGACCACCATGTCTACAGTAACTTCCATTTCACATCATCTAGCATCCAAACTTTGCTTAATTTTTGCCTGGTTGTGCAGAGGAATCTGGAAGAAAGGTCGTTCTGAGGCCGGTTTTGACCTCGCCAATCAAAGGGTCCACCATTCCCTTTTTGTGTGGCTATTGTTGTTTAATACAAGCAAATAACTCAGTGTAAAGCACTTTTTACGGGGTAATAAGCCTACAGTTCAACTGAATTTCTCTTGTACGCATAGGTAATTACTAATATACCCTAAGTGTATTATTCTTGGCTTATAGGCTTTTTGGAGTTGTCTCTAGTGGACTAGGACTGACGCACACTGCGCTTTAATTCTCTTATTTAATTTTTTTTTGCGCGGGGAGCGTGCGCTGAACAGTCGCCCACCGGAACACAGCGAAACGGGGACCGCACATCGCTATTCTGGGCTTACGGAGATCAGGTGATAACCACAGGACAGCGGACGCTTTGATACCGGATCCCTTTGTCCTATCAGTGACACATAATCATTCATGTGCAATTATCAATTCGTGCGCAAAAAGCAGCTGAATTTCTGCACAGCTCTGCCTACTGGTCTATTGAGGCAAGGCACCCAATTTCGACCAGTCACTCAGGGACATTATCAGATAAATACTTTAATGTCTTTTATTTAACCGTGAGTAATGTATTAATTGTGTTTAAGCTCAACACGTCGCATAGGCCACTTATATGAGGCAGCTGATTAAGTGAATTAACCAAAAAGTCAATCACACAAATGATATTCTGTGTTAGGAATGATTTCTTGTCCCAGCTCTTGCAGTTTCATATGAATTCCGTGGGTATTTTAAAACCAGCTCGATGGGTACGGCATGTTAACAAGTTAACACTGTGTTATAAAATTAATGAGATGGATGTTAGTAACACCTTCCGCGCCCTACACTCCTCTCTCTGCTGCGTGACAGTAGTTATTTAAAAAGATTTAAAAATAGGTGGATACTACATGTTGTGTAATTACTGCAGAAATCCTTAAGAGTAAACAAGTCCAATAATAAAGTGACGCTTGCGCCGCGAATGAGGCCTGGCAAACAAAAAATGGCGTTTCTCTTTACTTCGTGGAAACCAGTCAAGGAAGACAAATAACACTATTAAAATATCGAAATTCTTTCGTAGGCCGCCTCTGGTTTTATTTTTATTGTATTCGTTTCGTAGCATTTAGTGCCATGTGAGCTGTTTAAAGTGTAAATACAATCTGTTCATGACAATCTGTTAAATCCTATTTAATGGTAGCTAAACATCTTGATTTAATCGTGTATTATACCTTTGTGTTTTAAATTTACACCCGGATCCAACTCCACGGGGCATAAATCAGAGCAACAACTGGGCTGGTATTCAACTGGAAACAATCCACAATAAATGATTTACACCCTTGCTACCTTATTACTCAACACGGTAATTTATTTAATTTGTCATATTTCTCATAATCACATGATTTACACCACATAACCTACAAATTAGTCTCATAAAACGTAACCAACAACTCCCGATCATAAACAAATATTAGCATATTTCCTTGAGAAATAACAATTTCGAACAGATGTCATTATATCTTTAAGTAAAGCAAGGTGCATTGTTTATAATACTTTGATATTTTGACCAAACGAAGCAACTTGATTTACCGCATGTCTAGGCTTGAGCGTAATGCATGGTTTTTAAGTCTAACGAAGTCGATAATAAATAGACCATTCTTGTTCAATACGTAATTTCTTTATAACTCAGCCTTGACAAAAATATCTCGTCGATATATCGTTATTTCGGTAACACTCTAATATATCAACTACTAATCATAACTTGCCCTAAAAATATATCAAGGTTGATGAATTTTTATGCAGGAAGACACTTTAGAATCGCTTTAATCCATAGTTTCTCAGTTTTCTAGTGTCTTGGTGAACGTGCCGAGAAAACTTCGCATTTAAAACGCGCTCCCTGTTTTGGGAGATGTATTGTGCGACTCTGCGTGTTCTGTTGTACAGGGAAAGTCCACTCTGTCTATATCGTTTTAGAAAGTTTGCTATAAGACCATGTAAACTTTAACAACCCCAAATAAAAATGTAATGCATTCAAACAATTCTGCTAGTAAAGGGATAGTATGTGTATTGTTTGAAAGATTAGTTTACTAATCATTCTTTGTGCAGGACATTTAACTATTTTGATTCAAAGGGAAGGAAATGTTCTCCTACCTCCACAAATTCGCATGTGCAATAATGAGCATGCGTGCCCCGCGCCTACGTATTTTTTATGTCTTCACCGCAAAAAAAAGAATCTGGTCAACTTTCATCGGACGCTTTTGCTCAGTCTGCAGCTACGAGATACTGCGGTGACGAATGCGGAACAGGGTCTGGCTGTAATTCGGATCGTGGTACAGATCTGTAAAGGGTGTAAGAGACAGGTGGACCTAAAAGTAGGCATAGTAGTTCATAGTAGACATAGACACAGCCAGACTCACCTAAAGCAGTCTTAAGCGAGGGCTTTCTTGGAGTCCAGATCCAGTTTGGTATTAAACTTGTCTTCTGTACGCACCAAGTAACCCAGTCAACTTTTTTTCTAGCATCTTATATGAATTGTATATATAGAGTGTTTTCTCTTAAGTTTTCAGTATTGCGTGTTTAAATATATACTTCGTCGGTGGAAGAGCACAGTTTTTTATGTTTGGATTTGCGTAAGGATGGTCACTTACCAAAACCATGGAGATGACGCGATACATTTGAAGATCCGAGATGCCAACACGACCACGGACAAGCAACGCATGGAAGAGGAGGCTGTACAGGAAAATGGCTCGGAGAAGACACAACGATGCCAGAAACCCCCGTACTCCTATGTCGCACTAATTGCCATGGCTATTCAGGAGAGTTCGGAGAAAAGGCTCACTTTGTCAGGCATTTACCGATACATAATCACCAAGTTCCCTTTTTACGAGAGAAACAAGAAAGGCTGGCAAAACAGCATACGCCATAACCTGAGTCTCAATGAATGTTTCATCAAGGTACCCCGGGAAGGCGGCGGCGAGAAAGGAAACTACTGGATCATAGACCCCTCATGCGAAGACATGTTTGAGAATGGGAATTACAGGAGGAGGCGGAGAATTAAGCGGCCCCTCAGATCGTCGCCGACCCACTTTCAGTCGGGGAACTCATTTTTCAGTGAGGATAGTTATGGCTGTTTTGCCCCTTCTGGGTATCTGCAGTCTGGGTTCATGAATACTCCCTCGCCGATCGGGCAGCAGTCCAGCCCGATATCCTACACTTCTTGTCAGATGGCAGGTGGCACCGTACGTCCAAAGCATGCCGAGGATGTTTCTCCTAATCCCGCATATAATCCCTACTCTCCAGTGCAGAGCATGACTCTGTCCGGCATGATGAACACCTACAACGACTGGGGCTATCCTTATCACCCTCACTCTCATCACCTGCAGCAACTGAGCCCAGCCACGGCGGCATGTCCGTCGGTCCCCTGCGCTGGGGCTCATACCTTTAACCTGCCGACGCCTGTTAACCTCCTAAGTTACCCCTGAGGCATATTCGGGATCATGACAGCGCGCAAAAACATTTAAATAAACGAAAAACTGTCAATACTCACCATTGTATGGATTTTCACTCAAGACGTATCTCATAATACTTGATTTCAGATCATGTAAAGAGCCGTGTCTATACTGAACATTTCGCAGAGTATGTTTGAGATGTTTCATTCTTCGTTTATGCAAAGAAAACATCGAAAGGGAACGACTAACAGAGAGAACGATATGAGTGTCTTTGAGTCAAAAATGCACGCTTGGGAGACAGTTTGCAATTACTTTTTTAAGATTCATAAAAACTACGTGGATGCTGCTCAGTCATTGACTTGGTGTTCCGTTAGCAATTTTTACTTTTTCTGTTGTGTTAAGCTTGGGTAAGTCGATTTGGCATTGCCATTACCGAAAAAACTGTTTAGCAACGAAGTGTTTTGTTTAAAAAAGAAGACAACAGTGCTTATCATTTCTTCATATTTTTGTATAATTTTCAAATGCATAACCAAGCTCATAACGGAAAAAAAACATTTCGTTCAGAGAAACATTTAAAAGTTTATTGCAAACGCTTTCCTACTTGTTGCGTTTCGGTTGCGAAGTAAGACAATAAAGCTGAAACGAACAAGTAGATTAATATTGATGTTCAGAATTGCAATCATCACGTGTATTCTAGAGCGATTCAAAGGAATATGCATTTAAATTTGACTGGCATATTGTAAAACAATTCCTAACCTAAACCCTTATTTAAAAAGCTATAGTGATACTACAAGAAACTATTAGATCTCTGTAGCCCTGTATAATACTCTATCTATGATACTTTTACCTCCATGTAATATTCTGTCTATAGTAGCGCTGTCTAGTAGTATTCTACAATACTTGTGTAGAGCTCTATTGTATTTAATAGTACTGTGATAGTATTCAGTCTCAGTAGTAGCTCTGTGATATTTTTGATAGTTTTACTATAGGAAATCAAATATTTGCCTAATAAATTATGGTGTTCAATAACTCTTATAACATTCAGTCTGTGATATCTATGATATTTATACGTGAATGTCTTCAGATGCCGCCATACCAAATGAATGTGAAGTTCAAGTCATGTATCAGCAATCATTTTAGACGAACTGTATAGGAAAAGTGATTTAGGAACATAACAAATGGCGTAATAAAAATTACATGCATAAGTACTTCTCTCCAAGTTACTGCGATATTTTATAATTTTATTCTTTTTGCAACAAGTGGCTATTTTAAGAAGGTTTATTTGCAATTTTCAAAAACACAAACTAAATTTTACCAAATTATTATGTATCATTGATTATCTTTAGTACCGCTTAATCGGTACAGAGTCGCGGCTGGAATTTATTATTTGATTGAAAATTCTATTTAATAACTGAGTTGGCATGGGTGAAGGTATTGAATACAAAACAAGGGACGTTTCTTATAGCATAAAATTGCAAAATTATTAGAACTGAAATTATTTCGCGTTAATTTTTTGTGTGATTATCAACCTATCTACAAATTTATGAAATGAAAGATGAAACATAAAACTGCAGACATGCAGTCAGCTTGGACAAAGGAATAGGAACAGGCCTACAATCAAACATCAGCAAAGAATTACGAACAGAACTACAATCAAACATCAGAAAAGGATTACGAGCAGGCCTACAATCAAACAGGTTGCATTAGAGGTTATCATTATTGTTTGGAGCTGTACATGTTCGCTACATTTATTAAATAAGTTCAAATCATACACCAAAGAAATAATTTTCGGGATCTGATTGTTCTTTGACGTGTATAACCAGATCAACGGTGGAGTTCAGAACCAATCTTAATGACTAACGAGGAACTTTACATTAAACATGTGGAACGTGCTTAGGAGTTCAAAGAAGTCTTGTCTACCTACTTAGTAGCTTATATTAGTACTTTTTGAGCTACTTGCTGTGTTATGGTAACGTTATAAGTTTAATGTAGTCTTACCTGGAGTTTGCGAATAGTCGACTAATAACTAAATCGGCAGGTCTACAGCTATGTAGCGACGCTACACACCAATTTCTGTTCTTAGAAGAATAATACAGGCAGTGGGTGTAATTTACACTTCATGTCTATTTATATGACATTCATTATTAGCGGCTGAATTATCTAATAAAAAAATACTATAGATACTGTGTGAAAAAAATCTTTTATTATTTTGACTGCCATCACGATGCTTTCAGAGGGTAATATAATTTATTATGGGGACGTTTTATTGTTCAAATCCCTATATTCAACTCTATGTTTTGATAAATATAAATAATGTAAATCTGAACAAACTATGTAAACTGAATCGGATCTTGATGCTCTGACCTAAACAATTTCATCACAAAGTGGTCAGATTTCTTTCCTAAGACAGCAACGTACATATTTAAAACTTACGAATTATGTTGATTGGATAATTAATTTAATGCTTTAATTTGATGATGATTAGTTATAAGTATACATAAATGCTTAATGCAATAATTACTGTATAACATGCATATAGGCTTAATATTCACATGCCCACGTTCTGAAATGAATTGTCTTTCGTAAAAGTCTTATACAGTAGTTTCAACACACATACATTTCATTTTATTTGAAGATTCATATATATTTGTATTTGTTTTACTTGACCGTTGGCAGGATGAAATATGATTTCCGTTTGCTTCGAGATCACATTTAGAAGTTAAAATTATAGCAACTTTTTATTGGTGGCGCATGAGAGTTACAAACTCATGTTGATTGACTTTTTATCCAGTCAATTATGAAGTTTCACTTGAAGCGCAAGTCACTCGACTGAAGGCGTCTTATTTTAGACATATTATGATTAGATCCAATGCACTGGAAGAGACCGAAATTCTTGGAAAAGAGAATTCAAAGGACAATCAACAAGACGGGTGGACATAACAACAAATTTATCTTTGGGAGTCTCGAAGACCTGGACGGAAGACAGGACATTGTGCAGAAAAGACACTTATATGGTCGACACAAAAGTCTCCTGTAAACTGGATTACAAACGACATACCAGTTTAGGTCAAGTTGTTTGTATTGTGCTAATATAACAATAAAACTGCCTTTTGCAAATTAACAATTCTGTTTCACAATTACTTCTTACTAGATATATTACGGGGCAGTGTTACTGATGTACTAAGCACTGAATTCCGGAAATATTTAGCACTAATATTTATTTGGCTATTTATAGAATGTAAACACTATATTTAAAGAAATTTGGAAACAGAAACACGACTTCGGCACTCTCTCGTTTCAAGTGCCTCTCCAGCTCCCCCTAGTCGCACAACTACTAAATATAATCTGATAGTAATACACTATGTAACGACGTGAAAATATACAGCAACTGGAAATTTTGCACTAACCTTGACCGTTAAACTTATCGCACGCAGTTAACCGAAGTTATAAAACGTCCACTGGATTTAACAATATTCTAACGTAAAGCCAAACCACTTCAAGTCTCAAGTTTTCAAATTAGGAGAACTAAGCCGTGAAACCAAAACAGTACAATTAAGAGACACTCGAATCCTTGAGAAACACTAGTTGCACGTTGGAAACGTTTGCTTATTAAGCATAATCTTACCCAAGACAGCAGCTCTAATTAATACAACTGACAGATTTCCGTTAAAAAGTATGTAGTGCCACCCAGTGGCTAGAAATAGAAAATAAAAACTTCGCCATATATTACGCGCCCAGTTATCTATCCATCCATCCACCCACATATCCATCCATCTTACATATTCAAAATGCTTATTCACAATTAAGTATTGCCGCCAGTCCATCGCACGGCACACTACATGGGCAGAGCAGGAACGGATACCAAAAGCAGAAAAGCTAAATTTAAACTCAGTTTTACTTATAGGTCTGCTGTAAATGTATTACCATTTTGTTATGACTGAGATTTTAAATAAATTGTACAGTGAACATATCTGGGGTTTATCACCCCTTGATGGAATAATATAGTCGCAAAAGTTTAATAACAGCCACTTAACCAGTGAAAAATGTATTGGTTAATAATATAATGAAAATTTATTGTCATGTTTCACATTTAATTATTTTATTGAGAGCTCACTTTATGTTATATGTTATATGGTGTGCTGCTGCCGACTATGTTTATCATTACCATTGTCCTCCCAGCGAAAATCTTGGACCTCACTGTCAAGTTTGTTTTGCCACCGACACTGTCCTCAGCGCAAATCCTAGTGGACAAGACAGAAGGATCCTGTTAGTCCTTTCATCCATTTCCTGTAACCTCTTGTCCTATTCAGGGCCACGGGGGGCCAGAGCCTATGTGCACAAGGCAGGGAACAACTCAGGATGGGGCACCGACCCACTGCAGAGCACACTCACACACCAGTCACTCACCATTCACACACACACACACACACACTCCAGTCACTCACCATTCAAACACACACTCACACACCATTCACACACACACACACACACACACACACTCACACACCAGTCACTCACCATTCACACACACACACACACTCACACACCAGTCACTCACCATTCACACACACACACACACACACACACTCACACACCAGTCACTCACCATTCACACACACACACACTCACACACCAGTCACTCACCATTCACACACACACACTCACACACCAGTCACTCACCATTCACACACACACACACACACTCACACACCAGTCACTCACCATTCACACACACACACACACACCAGTCACTCACCATTCACACACACACACACACACTCACACACCAGTCACTCACCATTCACACACACACACTCACACACCAGTCACTCACCATTCACACACACACACACACTCACACACCAGTCACTCACCATTCACACACACACACACTCACACACCAGTCACTCACCATTCACACACACACACACACTCACACACCAGTCACTCACCATTCACACACACACACACACCAGTCACTCACCATTCACACACACACACACACCAGTCACTCACCATTCACACACACACACACACACCAGTCACTCACCATTCACACACACACACACACTCACTCACCATTCACACACACACACACACTCACACACCAGTCACTCACCATTCACACACACACACACACACACTCACTCACCAGTCACTCACCATTCACACACACACTCACCAGTCACTCACCATTCACACACACACACACACCAGTCACTCACCATTCACACACACACACACACTCACCAGTCACTCACCATTCACACACACACTCACCAGTCACCATTCACACACACACCAGTCACTCACCATTCACACACACACACACCAGTCACTCACCATTCACACACACACTCACTCACCAGTCACTCACCATTCACACACACACACACACTCACACACCAGTCACTCATCATTCACACACACACACTCACCAGTCACTCACCATTCACACACACACTCACCAGTCACTCACCATTCACACACACACACACACACACTCACACACCAGTCACTCACCATTCACACACACACACACACACACTCACACACCAGTCACTCACCATTCACACACACACACACTCACTCACCAGTCACCCACCATTCACACACACACACACACACACACACACACTCACCAGTCACTCACCATTCACACACACACACACACACACACACACACACACACACACACACACCAGTCACTCACCATTCACACACACACACACACACACACACACACACACACATTCACACACCATCCACTCACACACCATTCACTCATTCGCTGTATGGGTGGAAACCCCTCGAGAACATGCCAACTCCACACACATGCCAGAGACTCCCAGAAGTGTGACGCAACAGCGCTAACCACTGCATCACTGTACTGCCCCAAGAGCGGATTAATATAAATTTAAATTCTTACAAACCTAATAATGACCGGAACGATACTGCGACATACACTATATTGCCAAAAGTATTGAGACACTTTATTAAAAATATTAAAGATATTTAAAATCATATCATTGTATAATGAAAAAAAATGTATAAAATCAAGCACCTAGGCACGCAGACTGCTTCTATAAACATTTGCATAAGAATGGGTCACCCTCAGGAGCTCAGTGAATTCAAGCATGGTACCGTGATAGGATGCCACCTGTGCAATAAGTCCATTCGTGAAATTTCCTCGCTACTAAATATTCCACAGTGAACTCTTAGTGGTATTATAACAAAGTAGAAGCAATTGGGAGCAACAGCAACTCAGCCACGAAGTGGCAGGCCACATGAAATCACAGAGCGGGGACAACGCATGCAATGCACAGTCACCAACTGTCTGCAGTGTCAATATCTACAGACCTCCAAACTTCATGCGGCCTTTAAATTAGCTCAATAACAGTGCAGAGAGAACTTTATGGAATGGGTTTCCATGACCGAGCAGCTGCATCCAAGCCTTATAGCATCAAGTGCAATGCAAAGCATCAGATGCAGTGGTGTACAGCACACTGCCACTGGACTCTAGAACAGTGGAGACGTGTTCTCTGGAGTGACGAATCACGCTTCTCTGTTTGGCAATCTGATGGATGAGTCTGGGTTTTTGGCTGCCAGGAGAACGGTACTTACCTGACTGCATTGTGCCAAGTGTAAAGTTTTCCAGGGGTGGAGGAACTTGACTGGCCTGCACAGAGCCCTGACCATGAACCCGACAGAACACCTTTGGGATGAATTAGAGCAGAGACTGCGAGGCCTTCTTGTCCAACATCAGTGCCTGACCTCACAAATGCTCTCCTGGAAGAATGGTCAAAAAGTCCCATAAACACACTCCTAAACCTCGTGGACAGTCTTCCCAGAAGAGCTGAAGCAGTTATAACTGCAAAAGGTGGGACAACTCCATATTAAAGTACATATATTAAGAATGGGATTAAAGTTCAGTAAAGGCCGGTATCACAATACTTTTGGCAATATAGTGTACATACATCCATCAGTCCATCGATTTTCCATAACAGTACATATTCGCTATGAGTCTAGAATCTACTCCAGCAAGCACAGTAAGCACAGGACACGAGGCAGGGAATACCTTGGATGAGATGTAACTGAAATTTTCCGGAAGACCAAAAAAGTACAGAAACGTATGAGATCATAATAGTAGGGCTTAGCCACGAGGTGGCAGGGTAACTGCACACGCATGCAAAAATTATTAATAGAAATCAACTTCCACAGCAGGGAACGATCTCCACCAGGAGGCGAGAGTTTGAAGAAGAAAGCGTCACCGAGTTTTAATAAATCATTTGAACCTTGACTTTGTCATTGTGCCAGCCCTCTGCGTACCGCTGCGGGGGATACTCACATTGCCGTGGCTGGATCTAACCAGTCGCTTCAATAATATCTCTCGATGCGGATGTGAGGTTTACAGAGATGGGTGTGTTGTAGTGTGCAGGTGGCTGGAAATGTAGGCGCTGCCAAAAATCTGGAGCGACATGCGTCACGCTGGGAGCGTCGTGATTGCAGAGCTCAAAGTGCTTTCCCACTGGGGGGTGAAGTGCTACACCACTCACGTCATGGTACTGTTATCCACCCTAAGCCAACTCAAAAATAAAACGTGTTGATCTAGCAGCGTTTAGGAGGCTCAAAACTACGAGATTATTGCTTTGTTTATGTGCGGAGAAGACTACGCGACAACCACACACGGAAGATTAAAAGTTTGTACATATTTTATAATTATTTATCTTTTAATAAATTGTTTTTTTTTTATGAGTTGGTCGTTAAATGGGGCACCACGTTGCCTTGAAGGAACAGACGCCTTGCAATGAACGGCAATGACCTCTGTAGACTAATGCAATTGCTGAAAATAAATGAATGAACGTCGTTTTTAAAAGCTGAGCTTCACGCTTAACAAAAGACTGCTGAGAAGTGGGTGTTGATCATCAGATCCTTAAATATTTAGGGAATTACTAAATGCTCACGAACGCTAATCTGTCTCCGAAGTGCCCTTATCATTCAGTGGAGAATGTGCTTAAATCCAGTGCCCCCACGCCCTCCCAACACCAAGTGAAATCCAGGTTCCAGCCCATTAGATCGATTCTACTGCTACAGACGGGTCATTTGCTGATGTTCACACACTCCCAGCTGCTTAATGAAGTAAATATATTGTATAATCAATCAATCAATAAATCAATCGAACCTTTACTACAGATTCAAGGTCCAGATAAAATACAAAACACTACAAAGAAAAAATTACATGTAAAATAGATATATGGCAAATATACAAAGCACATACTAAAAAAATCATAATTTTAACAGGGTACGAAACAAGGGGACAGTTATTCCAATGTCCCCACAGTAAGGATTGGCATCGTGTGGCTCTGGAACTTATGGTGGGTAAGCACAGGGTGATTTCATATTCAGATTCATTAAGTTGGCAAATAAATTCATACATAAGGTTACTTAACACATTATTAAAAGTATACACTCCTGTAGCCTGAAACACCTCACTTGCACTCCATTACCTGGATCTTATAAGTAATATTCTTCTGGCATCATTATGTTACTTTAAGTCTCTGCATCCTTGCTTTTCTGTATTTTGATCACAAAAGCGCGGTACAGAGTGCCGTACAATATCCGTCATTCTTTTTATTTTGCTACTTTCATTTCTGTTTAAACCTGTTTGTTAAAGGTCTTCAGAATAAATGAAACATTCATCGTCGAATAAAGACCTTGCATTCATTCTGCTCAAGGCCACCTTTTTATGTATTTCTGCGGCTTCAGCGTCTCACCGGAAGTGTCTTCAGTTAAGCACTCCGGCCAGTTTTAATTAGGAAACTCTCACAGTGATATGTGTCAAACACTTCCGAGCGGATGATGATGACTGTGGGCCTGGTGACGGCAGCACATTCCCCATCCGGCTTTGACGCTCGGCGCCTTTCATCTGATTCAGTTGCTAACGAGAGCGGCCCGCTGTCTATTCCCGGCTCCTCAGAAGATGGTGACGCGTGGGTCGTCAGGTGCTATGGGACCTTGTGCAGGCGAGCCGGTGGGGGGGGGGGGGGGCGAACGTGCGGCCTGCAGAACATTCATGGAGGTGGTTCTGCGGAGGTGGAGTGCGGGGCGCTTTATGTGAGGATCAGCCAAGTGCCACCAGTAAATAATAGATAAGTCAACCAGCTACAGAGCTAAATTAGAGCAGTTTGTTGAGCCTGGATTGTGAGGGTGGTAGGAATGTGCAATAGTCCCCCTGATTCTTAGGCTTTGAGACAATGTAATGTTGTGGAAATTGAATTGACTATAGCATGATATACCATGGAACTGAGCTCGGCCGAACTGCACCCTGCATTTGTGCTCTTTCATGGTTTCTGAATGTATGTCTGGATGATAAGAGGAACAGCTGACAGACCTTCGTCACATTTTTATCACCAAATGGGGTCAACATGTTCATTCACAAGAACCACTTTCCAGTCATGGCTTTCTGGCGTTCTATGGCAGTATGACTCGGCTGACTTCATTTTTTTTTTTAATTCACGATGATGGGGCTGGGTGTCACAGGTTTGTGAAAGCAGGACTGACCCCAGGGCCTTGTTTGTGACTACTGGCCACCACTGTGGGTTTCACAGAGGGACGTCTGTGGGAAGTCAAAGGGACGGCAGAAGTAGGTTGGGCAAAGCGCTGGCCCCGGGAACAATAGGCAGAGGTGACTGAATCAGCCGACTGGTGAGTCAGGCTGGGAAATAAAAACAACTTTTCAATGTTTAGGATTAAGGCTGTTGACAGAAGGGTTGGTCTGCTTTTCTGGTTGCCATGGGAACAGGAGTCATCACCATTTTTTGTCACACACAGCCTATTTATACCATAATAAAAAATGTACAGATATACAATTATATTAGGTTGCCATTAGCAAGATCTATACTATTCAATTTAAATTTTTCAAAGTTAATCTTTCTAATTACCAGACAACGCTTCATAAATCAAATGAAACTGTATTAAATAATCTGCGAATTTCTAAATTTCTGTGAACCTGTGAAATGCTAAAGCTGACATTTCCCGCCAGGGCGTATTAAGGTGCAGCAGCCCAGCGGCTGAGCCGTTGTTTTCGCGTTAGCTGCCCGTAATCGTGGTCTTGAGCTGGCTGCTGTTTCCGTTTATGTACGTCGTCTATCAGTCTGCCAGGGGTCCATAATTTTGCTGATCTTCAGTTCATGTACATTCTGTTTTTATCTTGGAGTTTAATTAACCTTCAATACCACTTACATTTTTTTGCGTATTCATTGGAAGCACAGAATAACTGCACTTAGTCGACTTCTTGGCAACTTTGTAATGTGCTATTTGTCTCACTTGTATGTCATTTTAGGACAAAAATCTGCTACATAAAATAAACGTAAATATAATATAATTATACCATGCTTCTCTGTCTCTCTTGAAGTGCCCTGTGTGTCCTGTAGATGGAGACACACATGCAGTTATACTTTAACGTTGGACTAGGTGACGAGCTGGTTTAATTGGAAGCCTTCCCAGGTAGAACACATATGTTGAAATGACATTGGCCCTGGTTCCTCCTGACCCCATCAAAGTGTCCTTGAGCAAGACACTGAACCCCAAATTGCTCCCGGTGAGCAGGTTGGCACCTTGCATGGCAGCCTCCGCCACCGGTGTATGAATGTGCGTGTGGATGGGTGAATGTGAGGCATGAAATGTAAAGCGCTTTGAGTACTCGTAGGAGTAGAAAAGCGCTATATAAATGCAGTCCATTTACCATTTACCATTGATTCCATATAAGACAAAAAGGTTGAAGCAACCTTGATCTTCAAACTTTCACTTTATATCAACACTGAAGCAAGGTTTTGCCACCATCAATTTTTCAATATTGAAAATCTGACCAAAAATCATTTTCAACGTTGATAATTTAACACTGTCCATAATTCAACACATTTAACTATAATTCAACGTGTAAACAATAAAATGACGCTATCTGGGTTGTGATCTCACGCTTCTGGATAGTAAGATTTCCTCCTGCTGCCAAAGGAGGCATTTTAGCTAAATTAGCGTCTCTAAAAATGACTCTTCGCCAGTGACTGTGTGTGAATGTGAGCCAAGTGACAGACTCGCATCGCCTCACAGACTCCGGGATCCTGCGATGGAGAAGCTGTAACAGCAAAAATCTAAGGAATACTATACTGTTAATGGTACGGCAAACTTAATGACATGATATGACAGTAATTATATGAAGCCCCCCCCCCCCCCACACACACACACACACACACACACACACACACATACATACTTGATTCTTTACAAAGTCCTTGGTAACAGCATTTCACATGTAATTAGTCTTTTTTTCAAAATGAGTTAATCAAATTCCGCAAACTTACCTTTTACACAGCTGTTGTCCTTTTACACAGCCTTTATCTAAACTGGTGCATTTTCATTATGTAACTCCTGTACTTAATTCAAACCACTAGTAAGTCATTTTACATCATAAAAGCAAAAGTGAATAACATGAACCCTAGTGGATACCTGTGGGAAGACAGATCTCCTTCGGCATGCAGTTGGCCATCAGCCTTCCATCTCGGAACACTCCGACTGGGAATGTGGTTAGCTGTAGTATTAGCTGGTCTGTGTCTAGCTTTTAAATTTAGGGACACTCCTCTTTTTCCGTTCATGTTAATTTGTCATGTGGTGATATAACCCACACATGGGACTATGGGCCCTATGACAAACAGAGGAATACGCCTGCAACGTGACTCGAAGAAGCAGAAGTATGAAGTTTTGGGGGAGAACCTCAGACATTTGAATAAAATACCCCATGAGTGAAACTCTTCTGCTTTTCTTGTTTGCCCGTATTTATTGCAGTTCAATGCAGTGGGTTTTGTGAATGACTATGTAGCCCCTGTGCTCGAACTCAGAGCTGCTCATGGAGGTCTATCATCCCGCAGAGCTTAGATGGGGCCATATAAGGACGACAGTTCCTACCATGCAAACACGATTCGAACCCCCAACCCCAAAGTCATTTAACAATCATTCAGCAGACACACTTATCTAAGCACTTTACACAGCTGGAACATTTACTGGAACATTTACTGGGACATTTACTGGGACATTTACTGGAACTCTCGAGGGTGACAAGAGCTGCAGAAGCTCCCTGAACAGCCATCTTTGGGCAACAAAGCTATGACTCTCTCCACTTACATCATACATTTCTTACTATTCTCTGGGAATTGATAACGTTCAATCTAACAGTGACTTGTGAGAATCTTTCTGCACATAAAACTCCTCCTGCTGTGTGTGTTTGCCTAGGAGCCCTAGAACACACACGAATGAATCATGCTTTGATGTCTACGGCTGATTATTCCAGGAGAATCTGTGGACAAGTGGAGGGAGGGGAGGGGGCTGGACAAAAATCCATGAGCACAGGAAGGGAAACACTATGAAGGCCCATACAGTGAAGGAGGGGCTGTGATTGGACTTGAGAAAGTGAGTCATCTTTCCATCTCATCTACAATTCATCGCACCTATTCACTTTGCACTTTAATATAAAGATGGGACCCTGTAATATTTACCATTTATTCCAGATTCATTGTGTTAAAGCCGCTCTATTCACCAGTCTTACCGAAGAGAACTTGAAAATATGGAAATGAGCCCATTTGCACAAGTTTTTGGATCAATGCACTGGATCAGTGTTTCTCAACCCAGTCCTCCATGTTTTTGCTCCCTCCTAGCAGTACCAAAAACATGGACTATCTGGAGGTCTGTGAAGACCGGTTTGAGGAACACTGCTCTGGATGAGCAGATAGTTTGACTTTCTTTTGGATAAATCATAACACATCCTCTGTGCCCCCTTTTGCTGACTTTGTGGAATCTGGGGAGGTCTGTCTCAGGTATGGAGATAAATGCAGTTCATCTTTGCTCCCATCTCTATTTCCAGCCCTATCTGCTCTTTGTAAATAGCTGCAAATGCAGTCATTTACAGAGAAGCTCATTCATATTTGTTTCTATATACTGTTATTTTCAATTTTGACGTGTTATGCGGCCTTTGCATACATTATTCAATGATGGGTGAGAGAAGCACTGGAGCTCTTGGGGTTTCCAAGGCAACCGCATGAGTTAACAAGGAAGGGGATGATGAGGGTGAAGTTTGAGGGTCTCTTGGATATGAGATATCCTTCAAGCCTCCTCATTGTAGTCCAGAGGGGTCAGATTAGTCTGCTGAATGGTCACCTTCTTTATAGAAACACTGCCTTC
Source organism: Brienomyrus brachyistius (assembly GCF_023856365.1). Taxonomy (NCBI): domain Eukaryota; kingdom Metazoa; phylum Chordata; class Actinopteri; order Osteoglossiformes; family Mormyridae; genus Brienomyrus; species Brienomyrus brachyistius. The sequence goes on from NC_064553.1 coordinate 18,063,313, forward strand.
AGGACTGGGGATATTGAAGTATACAGGGTGGCCCGATCCAATCTGAAAAGGGGACTCACACTCACCAAGACTACTCAGAGAAAACATACTGAAAACCACTTACACAATGGTGATACTCATCGTGGGTGGTGGGGCATCCAGTCCATTATCAACTACTGGAGCAAGAATCAACACCAACCCAGTAATAACACCTCATTAGCTGAGGAACTGAAGAGCTTCTCTGCTCGGTTTGATAGTAACAAGGTCGGAACTCCAGTGAAAGCACTGGACAGCAGCACACTAACATTCACACTACAGGCACACAACGTACACTCACTGAGCACTTTATTAGGAACACCTGTATGCTTAATCATCGAATCATGTTGGAGGAGTGCGATGCATAATATTATACAGATACAGGTCAGGAGCTTCACTAACTGTTTACATCAAACACCAGAATGGGGGAAAAAATGTGACCCTGGTTACTGTGAACGTGGCAGATTTGTTAGTTTGTGTATTTCAGTAACTGCTGATCTCCTGGGATTTTGATGTACAATGGTCTTTAGACCTTACACAGAATGGTGTGAAAAACAAAACACATCCAGTGAGTGGTAGTTCTGTGGATGGAAATGTCTTTTCGATGAGAGAGGTCAGAGGAGAATGGCCAGACTGGTTGGAGCTGAGAGAAAGCTCCTGTAACTTAGATAACCACTGTGTACAACTCTGCTAAGAAGAAGAGCATCTCAGAATGCACAACCTGTCAAACATGTGGGCTATAACAGCATAAGACCATGTTGGGTTCTTCTTCTGTCAACCAAAAACAAAGGCTACATTAGGCACAGATTCAGCAAAACTGGACAGTAGAAGACTGGAAAACATAGGCAGGTCTAATAACTCTCCACTCTTCTGAGGCATAAGGGTGGTAGGGTCAGAATTTGGCGTCAATTGCATGAATCCATGGGCCCAGCCTGCCTTCTGATAACAGTCCAGGCTGGAGGTGGTGGTGTGCCCAATATTTTTTGACACACTTAACCGTTAACACTAATCGAATATCGATTGAATGCTACAGCCTATTTGAATATTCTTGCTGTCTATGCGCCACAACACACCCATCTTCTAATAGCTGCTCCCAGCATGATGATGGACCATTTCACAAAGCAAAAGTCATCTCAAACTGGTTTCATGAACATAACAAAGAGATCAATGTCCTTCAGTGACCTTCCCAGTTACCGGATCTGAATCAAGAAAGTACACCTTTGGGGTGTGGTAGAATGGGAAATTTGCAGCATGAATGTGCAGCTGACAGGTCAGCAGAAATTGCATGATGTAATTATGTCAGCATGGAGCAGAATCTCAAAAGAATGTTTCCTGTTGAATTCATGCCTTGATGACTTCATGCAGTTTTGAGAGCGAAGCAAGGACCAACCCCAAAGCCATAGCATTGCGTTCCTAATAAAGTGTCAGATGTGAGCTTCATAAAGTGAATGCAAAGAAATATGAAGGATCTACCGGCATATCAGGACCAGGGACGGATTATGGGTTGTGTGGGCCCCTGGGCAAAACGTTCGCGAGGGCAGCGGCCCCGCTGGCCCGGTCCGTAATCCGTCCCTGATCAGGACACATCCAAGACCATGCCAATCAGTTTAGCTGGAGTGTTTGCAAACATCTTCAACCTGTCTCTTCTCTCTGATTTAGGCTGTCCCCCCCCCCATGCCTCAAAACAACCACCATCGTTCGAGTGCCTAAAAATTAAAAACCCACTGCTTCAGTGATTTCCATCTGACAGCACTCACTCAGACCGTCGTGAAGTGCATGGAGAAGAGAGCCCAAGTACACATCAAACAAACACTCCAGCTGATCTGAACCAACATCAGCAAGCCTACAAAGTCAGCTAATCAGCCGAAGATGGTATCTCCACTGTCCTACATATTAAACTCACTCATTTGGAACATCAAACGTCGTAGCTCAGAATGCTTTTAACACAGTATTTTCAAGTGATGTCCAAACTCTTGGACCTGGGCCTTAGTCAGTATATCTGCAAATGGGTAATGGACTCCTTAACCAGTCATCCCCAAGCAGTCGGCTTATGAGCACGTCTTTCTTCCACACTGACAGTCAGTACTGGAGTACCTCAAGGCTGCATGCTAAGCATCTGCTCCTCTTTCATATATGGCTGTGCACCTGTCCACTATTCAAACTCAACAGCAAAATGTGGGGACAATACCACTATAATAGTACTGATCTCTGATAATGACAAGGCAGCCTACAGGGAGGCAGGGAGTGCAGAACCTGGTGGGGTCGTGTTCAAATAGACGAGGCAATAATAAACATGCACCCCTGTAAATAAACGGAGATCAGGTGGAGAAAGTTCCCAATTTCTAACTTCTGGGAATCTAGGTTTCTGATGACCTCAATATGCTTTCCCTGATCCCTCAGGAAGGCCAGTGTGAACAGACAGCTACTGCTGAACTCCTCTTGTAGCACCACTGAGCGCATCATCGCTCTCTCCATCCCAGTGTGCTTTACCAGTTAGTGACAAGAAATCTCTAAAGTGAGTCATCAGCACTGCAAAGAAAATCATTGGATCTGAGCTCCACCCCCTGGACTGCATCTTTTTTCACCCATTGCCATGGCCAGTAACGTCACAGGCGACACACACCCCTATAACCAACTGTTTACCCTCTTGCCCTCAGGCAGATGATACAGAAGCATCCAGCCCTCAAGAATGAGGAACAGTTCCTATACCTGAGAGCTGCTGCCCTGCTAACCCAGCAGTAATCAGTCTTGTTCACTCTACTGCCACATATCATACTACTGTGTCTTTCTTGTGTCACTTTCTTTATCATCACTGTGACACTCTCACCTGTTGCTACTGTCAATTTATCAATATAATACCTCATGCTCATGCCTTTTTGCACTGTACTGCTCAAGTAGGCTCTTATACTTGTAATTGTCTTTTATATATATATATATATATATATATATACAGACACACTTCATTGTTTTTCATTGTACAACAAATAGTGACAATAAAGATATTTTATTCTGTTGCACTGTATTTTGTGCAGCTGTCATGTTGTGCCTGTAGATGGTACGTCATTCTGCTCAGCGTGAATTCATTACGAAGATCCTCGTTTTGTGAGGCCTAAGTGCATTTAACTGCTTTCATGCATCAGGGAGCGAAACAAGCTGGTCGTCTTTCTGGCGCACTCCTCATTCTGACGCAAACCACAGCCCCCCCCACACCAAGCACACCACAGAAGAGTGATTTTTTTTTTGTCCGGTTAAATACTATCCTCCCTCCCTTCCTTCCCTGGTCTGGGCTGTGCGATGACATAATGGCAGTGGAAAGGCTCCAGAGCCAGCAGCTTGGACTCCAGCTTCCTCTCCATCTCCAGCCGCTTTCCTGGCAACGGCCAGTGAGCAGTAGCTTTAAATAGCTCCTCCCTCTCATTCCTAAACGGTCCTTCCACCTGTTCCTCTCCCAAAATGTTTTGATGTTTAGTCTGACGTCAGGGAAGTCAGATTATTGTACTTATCATTTAGTGATACATTAAGCATTATTGGAAATAATAACTTTACTCCACATACAAAGCTGGCATCCCTTCTAGGGTGCACCCTGTCCTCGCTTCCTGTGCTGCCTGGGATTGGCTCCACCCCTTACTGGGATAGGATGATGGACGGATGGGTGGATTTAGCTGAAGGAAGATAAATGGTGCTTCCTCAATACTGAAAGCCTGGTTTCTAATAGAGATGTGTTGAACTCCAGCATGTTTGATGGCACAATCCTGAGTAAAGGCTTTCCTTTTGTTCAGTAGTTAAACCAGTGATAAACAGATACGGCGCCTCCACACACAAGCTGTACTGGCAGCTGCCGGATTTGGATCTGAAAATACAATTGCGGATTCTATTTCTCATCATTTCTCCCTTCTCTTTCTACTACTAATCAAACTAAATTGGTCTGCTACTCAAAAATGAGAATGGTCATTATAGCTAATATTCTTTTTTCGTCAAATTTAACAACTTAATACATGGAACTGCAGGATAAGACTTTCAGAGTTTTTCTTTTAAAATCAGTCCAGTTTAAAATAGATTGTATATTCAATGAATTGCACTGTTTTGCTTGAAATTAGAGCCAAACACTCGATTGTAGACTGTCAGCAACTGCCGACGCAACTGTAAAATGCTCCTACTATTAACTGCTTAACACATACCACCGAAATAACCAGCATCGTCTGGTGGAAAGACCTTAAAATCATACGTGAGTAAAAGTCAAGATACCTTACTAGAAAATAACTTGGGTAAAAGTAATAAAATCAACCATTTAAATACCACTTGACTAAAAGACTTAATATATCTGACATTAACAGCACTTAAGCATAAGAAGAATTTAGCTGCTATTAAATATAGGCATCAACGTCACATGGAATGCATTTTGGTTTTTGTTGGTTTGGCAAGAAATGTCCAGAAGTGGTTTTTCAAGCCTATTTGGCCCTAAAATGAAACAGACTGATTGATTCGTTTCAGCACCAATGACAACAACATCGAAGTTAGTTTTCATCTCACACAGCAAATGGATTTATGATGCTGGCTTCATCATATGTTTGATCAAGGGCTCCCTGCACCAAGCTGAGCTGCTTCTATGTGTTTGTCATGAATTTGAAATTCTGCTTTTTTCCTGCGATATCAATAAGATATTTGTTTAGCTGATCAAAAGTAGGCTATGGGAAGTACAAAAGCCTCTTGTCAAAGTCAGTATCACAGACTTTTTAATGTTGTTTACTACTTCCAAGCTAAACTGGGGTATGTTTTCCCCAAAAAAATAGTTGCTAGCAAAATAACAAGCAACTTGCATAGTTAGACCCCTGCAACTGAATGGTCCCAACTATGTAAGCTTTTGGGAAACATGCCTTTGACTCACCTGTTAAAGATTAACATCAATCATGTCTGTGGCCAGTTTGCTTTCTTGGGAAGAGTGTGAAAAGCACCGACATCACCATCACACACTCAAATGGCAGAGTTTGCTGCTCTCCTCCGTTTCATTCTACACAATACCTGAGGACCTATCGAAGTGTGAATGCAGATGTCCATTGAGCTTGAAAGTGGCCTGGTATTTAAGTTTGGGGGCGTGGTTAAGACTGTTATGTAACAATCTAGGAATTTCAGCAGTTCACCTCTTTCTTTTACCTATTGAGGAATTATATTTAAAAGAGGGAACAACAGTGTTTGAGATTCATTTGCATGTCACTGACTCTTCTTTTTCAACCATGCCGAGGTAAAGTCAGATTTGGGTCATTTCATGCCAAATCATCACACTTTCGGACCTCATCGTTACGGATTTTATCGAAACTTGGCAGCTGATTTGGTCATATGAGTAACACATGAAACTGAAATTGGGCGTATATTGGATCAATATCGAGGGACATTTAAGCGAACAAAGTTTTAACTTTTTTTTTGGGGGGGGAGGGGGGGCTATATTTACCTTAATATAAGACGCACAGAAATGGTCCTAATATTGTTTTAAAGCTATTGTCCCGCTCTATAGACTGCATAAATAATATGCCATCATCATATGAAGAATTACTATGTAATAACTGATTAAAATACTAAAAATTCAATAACAAAAAACTTATATTCCAAAATTTTTTTACTAACGCTATGTCATGAAAATCTCCAAACAATCTGGCCTTTGGTTTGTAAGGTGTTGCTGATATATCTTGACGCAAATGTAGCGTCACATGGTTTCATATCACTAATGGGCCTCTTTAATGGCAGCCGCAATGACATGAAATAGTATAACAAGCAAGGGTGTAAGTAATAACATTAATTAAGGTTACAAACATGCTACACTGAAATTTAAGGAAAGCTTCATTAATGTCATTGCAGATACAGGTACTTGCCATACTATTGAAAAGGCCCACATGGCTAGTAAATATGGCTGATGTATATTTCAAGCACAATAGGAAGAGTCAATAAAATTCCTCCTTTATACATTCGGATACATATACTACAAACATTTTATTCAATCATTAAGGAGAGTTTAAACAAATTTCATGATCGGATTTAGGGATTTTAAGGCCACCATGGCAATGATGTTTGTTTACTTATATGGCAAATTACCACCTAGCCACAGCCATTCCTATTCCTTTTATTTCCCAGAAAAGTTGACAGCATCATTGACATCCAGACTCCAAACTATAGTAGCAACAGGTACCTGTAGGCTGGGGTGCGATGAAAGGTTTCTGACCCCATGAAAGCATATCGTATTGGGCCCCCAACCAAGCACATAGGTTTGGTTTCACCATTAGCAAGCACCAAATCAGCCCCTAACCCCTAGATCATATGGTACTCAGTGACACTGGTCTGGACATGTCCCTACTATCTAAAGCCAAATCTATGCCCTTGGTCCTAAATGCCAATTTTGTTCCAAAGTGCAGCATCAGAAATTGTATGCAAACTCAGGAAAATATACATCGTCTCGCACAAATTCTTAGCCTTATGCAACAGGGACTTTGCATCTACGTGCCTAGCACGGGGTTGCGGATGACTGCCACCGCAGACGTGCTTTCATAATAAGCGGTAGGTGCCCGCAGCGCAGCGCTTTACTCTGCCCAGTTGGCGAAATGAAAGCAACGGGAAAGCAGATGCAGAATGACTATCTAGCAGCTTTACATGACACCGCTTCAAGAATGACTGACCCGAGAACTATTAAGACACGGGATGCAAAATACACACCTAATAATCCATGGAAGATCATGGAATTCTCGTTTATTTCCCCATTCTCCGAGCATGTTAATGTTTTAAGTGTTTTGTTATTTTTGTATCAATCGTATGTTTTATGTGCGAATAAAGACTTTTATAGCAAGTTTCCACACTCTTTCCCGTGAGGAATAGTCGGCATTAGTCAGAAAGCTAGCCGATGTACCTCTGTTCATTAGAAATACAAGTGTAATAATAATAAAGCGTAACTAATAATAAAATTAGCAGTAGTAGGTGTAGTAGTTGTAGTAGCAGCAGTAGTAGTAGTAGTAGTAGAAGCAGCTTATTCTGCGCCTGGTACCTAGGAGGAACTTATATATCGGGGAATCTCCTAAATTCCCAAGTTCAGCAGTGATAACACAGAAAAGTGGAATACACTGACCATATCATTCATAAATAATCGTCGTAGGCATTCCAAGCACGACAAGCTCAGTCGATGATCAGTTTGCTACTGGCAACTGCAATGCGCCGGAGATATAATGCGTACATGTAACCTTGACAAACGCCCCAGCCCCCCAAATCTAATGCAATGGTTATACATTTCTCCACATTGACCAAACACACCATTGTATAACTGTTTAGATAACACCAGAGAGCGATCAAACTCCCAGAACCAACCGCCGTACTCCTCTGCCTTGGTTTCATTCATCCACGCTTCTCCGAACAACTGATTTGTCCGCGTAGCGCACAAAGCGCCTACCTACATGGTTATCCACGTGAGACAAATAACAGCCTTACATAAAGAGAGTGACGGGGCTAAGAGCCAATCGGCGCCTTTTGACGGCGGTGACGCCCAGCTTGCATAGAAATAATGTGCTTGTGGCCAATAGATAGGGGCTGGGGGAGGGACGGGGGAGGAGCCCGTATTGAGGTCATCGCCAGCGCTGAGGGATTCAGGGCAGCAAGAACGAGAAAACGCCGAATAGTGTAGAGTGCAGTGTGTCAATTCACATATCGAGAAGCGCTGTGCGAGGAACCGGGCAAGACCTAACAATTCAACTCACTTTTGACAAATCTCTTCGGATTTCTCTAGAAACGCAAGGATACATTTGGACAAAAAGGTTTGCACTTCATTCTGAGTTATTTAACTATTTGTTATGTTTGGAAGGCTAACTATGACAGGAATTGAACCTGCGTAGAAAGAATGTGCCGGTTATTGAATTTCTTCTGTAAAGTTGCTATTATTTTGGTGATGGACTAAAGGCAGGTTGACGCTTATTTCTTTCAAACGTTAGTCTTCACCAGTGTAAATGTACTCAAATTGATGCGTAGTTTAATAAACTATGTAAAAAATGTATTGCATAACTGCGTTACTGTGCGGTCAAATCCGGTCAGTGGGCTATTGTATAGCCATATCCACACTCATATAGAAATTTACAAGGGGTCCTTTTATGACAGTATATGACATTTTCATTTAAGTTCTTTTCCCTAAAATTTGTCACAATACGAATCTAGTACACGATTTCCTATACGAATACTTATATCGACTAGAGGAGTCAAATACAAATTGAATTGTACCTTACAGTAATAACTGGGATACTGAGTCTCAGTCCCAGCAATAGAAAACCCGACATGCATATTGCTGGATGTCTCTGGCTTATCGTTTCATAATATTTCTGAGTAGTTAAAGCGGCGCATGGTGTTGCAGGGCTCGCCTCCCACACACACACCGGCAACGCAGGCTGCACACGTAACTGCCTCTGAAGTAGGTCGATCGCCGTTGGGTGAAACCAGAGCCATATGACATACTCTCCAAACCCACCTGCCCAAGGCTATTTCAGCTATATCGATCGCCCTAATCAAGGTCGGTCTCATTCACTTGTAATAGAAACACATGGATCACCCAAACTGAGCATTTTGCTATTGTTACGCGTCCAGCTGGATTACAGTATAATGACAATATGATTGCAATAATTATTGGTGTAATTTAATGCCACGCATCATGTTTATGTGCAAATATGCTACTATATAATAGTATGCTTTAATGAATAAATAATGTGAAGCGGGTTATTGTGGGACAAACGAGCAATATAAACAATTGAATTGACTTTATCGTGTTGTCATTGTTTTCTTTGAGTGTGAAATGACTTTATGAGCACATTTATCTTTGGCTAAGGTGGGTGATGTTTGAAAGAATTTTTCACGCACATCCCTGCAGCGCGTGAGTTTGGTCTAATTTAACCTGAATGACAGTAAGAGTGAGATGGGGGTTTGTGAAATCGAGTCAGTCTTGGAGGCTGCGCAGTTTATCCGCTCAGTGGAGGCTACTATGTGGACTGATTTGGACTGGCAGAAAAACAGGTTGTTACAGCTGACCTAGTCTCACACAAAGGTGCTCCAGATACGCTAAGCTTGCCTTGGTGTGAATGCTGTCAGTCACACTGTACAGCTTCAACCTCAATGATAAACTTGTCACCCCCTAATCATTCAGTGTAAGTCTCTGGAAGCATTGTAATTAATAACCCAACAATGATAATCCTAAAGATGTATCAGTGACTGCGATGGGCTGGCCCCCCATCCTGGGTTGTCCCCTGCCTCATGCCCATTGCTTCCGGGATAGGCTCCGGACCCCCCGCGACCCAGTAGGATAAGCGGTTTGGAAAATGGATGGATGGATGTATCAGTGATGTATCGTCTTAGCTTATTGGTGAGCATTTCTCAGGTCCAGTCCTGATGAGCAGGGGCCTGACAGTGACTGCACGGTACGTTTTTCACTGTACAGGCAGGTTGCAGCACATGCAGATTAAGATCTCTGGCTTCAAACTTGGTGGTGTACAGATAGGCTGGTGATTGCCCACCGGGTGAAGATGAAAACCATCTCCAGACTCAATAATGTACCTCCAGACAGGCTAACTGCTGCAACTATTGGAAGATCCCCTTCGCAGCATGGATAATGTACTCCATGTACTATTTGGAACAGGCAGCCCGACAGAGGAATGAAGTCATTTCCCCCCTTTAAAAATGTCTCGGAGCTGCCTGGAGTTTAAACGCAGCTGAATGCTTTCCCAGGCGCCACGGGTGAGGCGCTGACGTTATTGTGGGGTGGAGCGGAGCGGCGCGGAAAGCCCTTCCCTACTGCTGGCCCTGCTGGCTGCCGTAACCGTGTGGGTGTGAGCCTGCATATCTCCATTCAGAGCGCCTCATGCGTGTGACCGGTGAGTGGTGGCTGGTGACGCACGTAGAGAATCGCCGCAGGGGAGGAAAGAATGAAGTAGCATGCCTAAATGAGGCCAGCTTGTCAGCCCGGGCTGTGCTGCCTCCACAGACATGCCCTGGTGCCTGAGAGGAATGCCGGAGAGCCTAACGGGGGGGCAAGTCAGGAAGCGGTTACTGCCCAGCCAGCTGGCTGGGATGTGTCTGCTCTGACCAGAACAAAGGGTCAAACTAAAGGAAAAGGAAGCTTCCAGAAGCATTTCCTCCCAACACTTTCTTCTCAAATGGTATCTTTGGGTGGAGGAATCAGTGGGTGAAGCTTTGAACTTAGAGCTGCAGGGACGGAGGTTCGAATCTTGCCTTTGCTTGGTGCGTGCAGGGTTTGCCTGCTCTCCACACGCCGCAGGAATTTCCCCTGGGTGCTCCGATTTTCTTCCACAGTCTGGAGACATACAGTTAGTCTAATCTAACTCTCTGGCACTTAACCATCTCGCCTATTTGACTCTCCCTGCCGGCCCCTGGAGGATGGGCTCCCACTTTGAGTCTGGTCCCTCCCAAGGTTTCTTCCTTCTAGGGAGTTGTTCCTTGCCACTGTCGCCTATGGCTTACTCACTGGGGGCTCTGGGTGAGGATGCTGTAAAGCGCTTTGAGACAATGTAATGTTGTGATAATGCGCTACATAAAAATAAATTTGTTGTTGTTTGTTGTAATCTCTGTTTGTATGTGTGTGGACTGGCGTCCCGTCCAGGGTGCACCCTGGCCTTGTGCCCTACGCTGCCTGGGACTGGCTCCAAGGAGACATTGATGCATGTCACCGATACTCACTGATAATGCATTAACTGGCCTTCTCTGGACAAAGTCACCAAAGCGTGTAATAAACCCAGGTTACTCAACTGCCAGGGCAGGGATTAAAAATGTCCCGCGTTCCATCTCTTGCAATACTGGCACATGCCGACCCAGTTGTCTCTAACAGTTATTCATTCTCCCAACAGCCACCCGCACCAGCTGCACTGGGTACCCGATATTGGGCAACAGTCCATAGTCCGCTGTTCTTTCACCTTTTCAGTGAGAGACCTTCTCATCCTAGCTGGACTGGGCCCAAAAGCCATACTTTCCTGGAGGCGGATCTGTCTCTCTGGCTGTGTTCATGAGTTCCAAATACGCCTCTGAATTCCCGAACCTTTTATGGAGAAAGAGACAAAAATTATGTAACTCCTTATGTGAATGCGGCTGCTTGTGCTTTGTTCAATTATATAAATCACTGCTGTGACGCAGTAAGTTCTAAAACTTGTTAAGGGATGTTTATCAGGCTGATTTGGGTTAATTTAATGTGGTAAGCATATCTTCTTTGTGTAAGTTGGTTTTTTTAAGTAAAAACTAAAGTGAAAAATCTTTTATTAGGACTGGTTTTTAATACGGAAACCTGGTTCTAGTTGCCATTTTAAATAGCAGCCCATGATATGTGATTTTTGGTTTATCCATTTGTTAGGCCACTCATTAAAAAAAATGTCCTTTTTCATGGGTGCTCTATTTTTTCTCTCATTAATTTATTAGTTATAATTCAGCCCAGGGCAGCAGCAATGTCGCCTCACGCCTCCTGTCGGCACTGACGTCTGAATGTGTGACTTCTTGAACCCATGGGGAGGTGGGATCACTATGAATGTCTCAGTCGCTGGATATTTTTATCCAGGGGAATGTGGTAAAGTAGCCAATGAGAAGTGAGCCATTGTGAGTATGGGGGCTACTGGGGAGACCTGGAACCTTCCTTCAGATGGTGACCTGTCAGCAAATGGGGAATCTCATTTATTCCCAAACTGTTGGCGTAAAGTAGCCCAGCTTATAAGTCTGGCTTCAGTATATGTAGCATTTTTGCATACATACTGGTTCTTCTGCAAGTACAGGTTAGCCTTTCGCATACCGGTCGTCACCGGTTTGTCCTTTGATCAGCCAGCTGGGCACAGAGCCAAGGTTTGTGCTGTGGAGCGTCAGAGAGGACAAAAGCAGGCACCCATCAGGCTAATCGTCACTCTTCACGTATGTCAGCCTCATCCGCAGTCCTATTTCGGGGAGAATCCGCTGTGCTGCTGTGACCTGTGGATGTTGAGCTCGAATTATGCTCAATCTCACCCGTTTTTACCATTGAGAATGTTCAGGAGCAGTACAGCTGGAGGTTGATCTGAGTGTAATTGTATTTCCATTGATATAATTATGTTTTATTTTTTTTATGACTATGGCTATGAGAGAAAATTAAATCAACCCGACAATGTTCTCTCAGGAGTGGAAAATAAAACCGAACCGAAATAACTACGTCATCGTTGGCACTGCAGCCTCCAGGCTAAGTCAGCATATCGACCTGTCTTTGATTCTGTTATCTGGCCTGTTCTGAATTTGGCTCCCTTCCCTAATGAGTTTAGCGTAGCAGCCGCTCTTATCCCCACCGGTTCCTGCGTTCACAGATAGCATGTGCTCCTGGCGTTGCTCTTGACGTTTCTCTCCGTGACCGGCCCCCGTAAGTCATGCCAGGCACTTGGTGCCTTGAGGTCAGGAGCTTCTGCGGCTGGCTGGATCCTGCAGCCCCTGTTCAGCTGGGGGGGCGGGGGGGGTGCCGAATGCATGGTACTGTTTGCGAGCTAGATCACCCATCTTCGGTCACCAAGGGCTTTCCCGAATCATTTCCACCGTGAGGCAGCTGGCGTTGGTGAACCTTCAATCCGTGTTCAGTCAAGCTTCTCTGACAGGTGGCGGCTGAGTCCAAAGTTCAACACTGTGCCATCTGTGTCGGTCACCCAGTTAGGCAGCAAGGCGAACGTGTCTCTCTTATCAGTGTTCTGTTCTGCGCCTTATCTCCATCAGACCTTGTAACCCTCATGTGTGCACTCATGTGCTTTGTGAGGTATGTGTGTGTGTGCGCGTAATTATTACATTGTGGGGACCAGATTTCCCCACAGTGCGGTAACCTGTAACTTTTTACCTTGTGGACACACACACACACACACACACACACACACACACACATTGTGATTATATCTTTGTGAGGACTCTCCATTTATTTCTATGGGGAAAACTCTAATACCAACAATGAAGACCTTAACCCCTACCCAGCATTAACCTCAGTAACAAAACACAAGACTTTTGGCATTTATACGTTTTTTGATTGCATTCTCATATCATTATGAGAAGCTGAAAATGGTCCCCACAGCATCAAAATAACAGGTTTTTATTACATTGTGGGGAATATTTGGTGTGTAATGATAAACCTCGCCCAGCGCTGTGCTGGACATCGCAGTGAACTGTTACTGATTCACACCTGGCCTGTGTGATACTAGATAACAAATAACTTTACAAAAAGATGAGGACTCTGAAGCTAATTGAATGATAGTTCTGATAAAAATATATATTTTTAAAACTATCCACTCACTATCCTGTAATATATATAGGACACAGAGAACACAGAGTTAACTGACCACGCTAAATATAGTTGTCAGCTGTATGCAGTAAGTACATATGTCACCCAAGCCAGACACTAAAAGTACTTATGAAAGTACATAGCGTTGTGAAAGGTTCCTGGAATGAAGTTCTCCATGGCACTTCGCCCATCTTCATTTATGGGTAGTAAGTAAGTAGGTACTTATATAGCGCCTTTTAAGAAGAAATGGCATAAAGTGCTTCACATGTAATAAAGACAATCAAAAATCAACAGATATCCTGTCTGTACAAATAACTTTTGAGATGCTGTTTAAAGGAGCCCACACTGCGGGATTCACTGTGCGACTTTATCTTAAAGAACCTGTCGCACAGCAGAATGCGATTCATGATTGACGTCCTTATTTTGGGGCTGATTTGGAGTCAGTGTAGGATGCAGTGACACACATCGATTTACCTAGTATGCAACACGGCGATTATTTTTTTTTTTTTTCATGCTGCGTGGTACAGAGCCATTACATTAATTAAACAAACTGGACTTTGAGGGTCAAACGTGCTTGAGCACGGTACAGATCACTAGTGTAAGTTAAAGTTGGACCTGGAGATAGTAAGAAGGTCTCAGTTGGAAAACATGAGCGTGCTGATGGCTGAGTCTGGGGGTCAAAAGGTGACGGGTATAAGTGGGCACCTGATAGCTTAGAGTCTCATAGGCAAGTAAAAGAATCTTAAAATCTCTCATATTTTACTGGGAGCCTGTAGGGAAACCAAAGCAGGAGAGAGAGGCTCTACAGCTGGTTCTGCTTAAAAACCTAGCGGCAGAATCTTGGGCCAGCTGAGGTTTCTTGAGAGCTGACTTTGTGAGGCAGGTGAATAGAGAATTACAGTAACTTGAATGAGGTGAAATGGAAACATGAATCGTGGACTCGAAAAGAGTGAGGACAAGGTGACTCGATTTAGCGAAGTTGTAAATAACGTGAACAGAAAAGCGACTTATATTATATTTAAGTGCCTGTCAAAAGAGAACACCCAGATTTTTAGAGGATGACTTAAAACTAGAAATGTGGCAGAGAACTCAACCGTACCTTTGAGCAGTGTTTTTCATCCCAGGAACGTGGACTGTCTTGGTGTTCCAGAGGAGCTGGCTGAGACGCACTGCCCTAGAGGTTACGCTTTCTGGGCCAAGATGATGCACTGTGCACTGACCAGAATGCACACTTAAAAGAATGTTATTAAGCACCCTTTAGAGATGCTGTACTATGCCTCTTACAGAAACCAGACTGGAACTGCTCAAAAATACCTCGAGCCTAAACGATCTCTAACAGTTTCCCCATCACACCTTTTTCTGTAATTTTGCAATGCAATTTCAGATAGATATATGACTTTCTGGAAAGGAGGGATCAGGGTTAGAGTTTTTAGGGAATGTTGAACTATACCTCATTTGAAATTAGATGGAACACAAACAGAGGTAAGGGAACAATTAATAGTGCCAATGGCATTCAAGTAAGTGTTTCAAATGAGGTATATGAATGATATCAGGTGGGGAGGAAGATTATGGAGGGAAATGGGTGACCGACCGGCCTTTAAGGCCTGTTATCAGGAGAGCAGTGGAGTCACAGGCCTAATGTCAGCAATCTTGTTGGTAGAAAAGGACAAAAGCTTGACACAGTCAGAGATGGCTGGTGTAGGTGGTGCTATACCAAACCCAGTTTTGTTAACAGAATCTATTAAAATCTTAGGGTTACATCTGTTTTTAGAGACGTCAGTAGAATGGTATGCAGCTCTGGCATACTCAATCATATTATTGTACCTGAGAAACATCAGGTCTTTTAAGTGGAGATGAAATTGAGTAGATCTCATAATTTGTTTTGGGAAATTGAAGGTGCCCCATGTTGACATTGTGATTGTGCTGGTTATTCGGGTTCCTGCAAATTTCCAAGATACACCTCCTCCTGTCCTGTAGTCCTGGGGAAACAGCTCAGAGGATCTTCGGTCTGCTGCATGTTTGCAGCTGGGGATTCTGGCTGAAATGACTGCCTTATTGACTTTGCTACTCCATGGGTGAACTTTGCATGGCCTTCTTTGCTTTGCCTCTCCTTTCTGCTGTTTCTGTGGCCCACCAAGGGACCCCATGAACCCCCCCATTACATCACCACATCTTAGAGTTATAATTGTCCAGCACACTGGGGGAACTGGTCTGCAGCAGTCCTCAAATAAAGACTTTAGCTTCTATTTGCAGACCTTGTTGCCTGGCAGAGAACCATAAAAGGTGGTCTAAAATAAATGTGGACTTTGCTGACAGTTACCAGTTAACCAGTGCAAATTAACCAACACTTTCTTTGATGTTCCCAGGGACTCTCTGCTGTATCACTGCAACATGACTCTGGAAGACGATTGGTTGGGCCGCTTCTAGTCCTGCCAGTGTGCCTGTTTCCTCATGTCTGAAGATTCCGAGCCAAAGGGGTACTTGTACTCAGCCCTCGAAGGGCAGGATGGGGGAAGCCACCACCCGTTTGGGGAGGGGAGCACGGCGGGCCGTGGCTCCATGGGACAACTGCACCTGATGAGCGGCTTTGCTGAGGGACGGGGCCGTGGGCGGGCCGGGTCAGAGCTGGGCCTCGCATCTGAGGGCAGCGACAGCAGCAGCCAAGACCGCAGCGCCTCGCCCCATGGCGACAGGAAGCGAACACGCTCGCTGCATGAGGACGTGGAGATGAAGAGCAGTGGCTCCAGCGGAAGCGGCACCGAGTCCCACGGCAACGAATCCCACGGCAACGAGTCCCACGGCAACGAGTCCCATGGCAACGAGTCTCATGGAAACGAGTCTCTGGGCAGCTCAAACGGCAACAGCAAAGACTCTGCCCTGCTAGAGTCATCTGGGAGCAATAAAAGGTCAGTGACTCACTTTCCTCATTGAGAGGGAGTCGCACCTATGCGAAATCTAGTTTAATGTCATATCTTTTTGTGCTTATGGCTCTGGAATGTGATGCTAAATGAATCGTTTGCGGCAGAATAAGCCTCTCCTACTTGGTGGGAATTTGCTTTGGCAACGTGGTGTTTCGCGTGTGTATTGTGACGCAAGAACAGGAACACGCGGATGGAGCATGCAGCACGTAGGCTCGTCTTCCTCTGAGATTATGCTTGGCTCTCTCTACGAAGCCACACCCACTGTCCTGTCAGGGCAACTGCTTATTCGACTGTTGCCTGTCAATCACGGTGATGGGAGGGCTGAGGAGGTTTCCGTGGCAATCTTTTTTTTTTTTTGTCTGTAGAATGGATTTTGGATTCCTTCCAGACTGTACTGCCTGAACCAGGGCGTTTACATAGTCAGCATGTTCTTTTCCATTTTCGTAACTGCCGTTACCATAGCTAGTGGTAAATAAAAAAAAAACAATTCCCCTTGCGGTTTTAGTCTGGAATAAAGTGTCCTCTCCAAGCCTTGGAAGTAGTCCGCGTTCTTTTATTTGATCTGCCTTTCTTGTTCCTGTTTTAGGGAGGGCTTTTGTCTCGTATGACACCTGGAGGGAGAAATAAAAAGCTGTTATAACTTGTCTAATATATGTAATTATAATTTACTGGTACTCTGGCAGAAACATGAATGTGTTGTGTGCAGACTACAGGGACTTGTTTACATAATTCAAGTTCAATTTCTCTATTTCTGTTTCTAAGGATATCTGTCAAGGTACTATAATAAGCTCCTTTTCTGGCTCATTTAAGACTCAGTTAACCTGCTGGTGTCTCACCAGCCAGTTTGCATTTACTTAGACACGCTGTCCTGCATCTGCACCTCATAAGTAGTTTATCTATGGTGTGTACTACGCGAGACATATGCTCTACTTTTTCTGGAGTGCCAGAGCAGAGTGACAGAAAGTGGTTTCAGGTGACATAAACAGACCGACAAAATATCCAGGGTAAGTATTTTAATCTGACCCGGTCTTGAGGTTCAAGCAGAACAGCTGAACCTTCTAGAAGATCGGCTGTTAACAGCGTATCCCTTGTTATGACCCACATGTGGCCATCTCAGTGGACCCTCGAAAAAGCCATCTAATGGGAAAATGATCACTGTCCGCAGGAATGCTGCTGAGATTCAGCTTACACTGAGTAAAATGCCAAGGCTTGTGTCATCTAAGGTCTTCCTTTGCCCTGCAGCTCCAACTCCCACAGTCCTTCACCCCCAAGCAGCTCCAATGCCTTCAGCCTTTTGAGTGCCAGCTCTGAGCAGGACAACCCATCCACCAGTGGTTGCAGGTCAGTTTTGTTCACACACACATGCATGCAAATGGCCTGGCACAAAAGCAGGTGGTCATTGCCTTGGAAATTGTTGTGACCCACCGGCCCTTAAGGGGAACTTCCTCAAACCATTGTGTGATGTGTCTATTCTTGTGTTTCCCCAAGATGTACCAATCTGTGGACACTACTGTGTCTTAGGCTTGGGGTAAGTATGTGATGAGTGCATGTCTGTCTCATGCCGTCTACAGTAGCGAAGAGTCCGCTAAGGCCAAGACACAAAAGGAGCTGATCAAAACGTTGAAGGAGCTGAAGCTCCACCTGCCCTCGGAGAAGAGGAACAAGCGCAGCACATCCAGTACCCTCAACACGCTCAAGTATGCCCTGCACTGCGTCAAGCAGGTCAAAGGTGAGGGCAGTCTGCAGTGTAGAAGGAGATGGCGTCATACCGTGAAAGTTTGTGATGACTTGATGGTTTTCTGAATTGGTTTGTTGACTGAATAGTAAACAGAAGTGTATGGCACTCCTTGGTAACTCTTATTTATGTATGATGCAGCCAATGAGGAGTACTACCAGATGCTGATGATCAATGACAGCCACCCATTGGGTTTGGATGTTTCCTCTTACACCATTGAGGAGATCGACAGCATCACCTCCGAGTACACCCTCAAAAACACGGTATGTGGACCCCATCAAGATTGCTTACGGCTCCCAGCCATCAAAGTCACACACGGCAATGAATATGTCTTGCAGCCTTCAGTCCTCTGATGGTCCTCATGTTCTCGCATGTTCATGCATGACAGGACATCTTTGCCGTCACCGTGTCCCTCATAACGGGAAAGATCGTTTACATCTCAGACCAGGCGGCCTCCATCCTCAACTGCAAGCGGGACGTGTTCAAGAATAGCAAGTTCGTGGAGTTCCTGAGTCCCCAGGATGTCAGCGTCTTCTATAGCTTCACCACGCCCTACCGCCTTCCCTCCTGGAGCGTGTGTACTGGAGCAGGTATCCCCCAGACCGAGGCTCATTCACATCCGCATCTGGCCTGAGCCCTCAATGCTTTGTCCATATTCACCCATCTCCTGTTAAAATCATGTAACTTATTTTGCTTTTTGCTCCTATTCCAGAGTCTTCCCCCTCTGATTGCCTGCAGGAGAAGTCCTTCTTCTGCCGGATCAGGTATGCATGGATGCCAGGCCTTGCCATCTGTTCCTGTGTTTTTATGCATCTCTTCTCCCTTTTACACGATTGAGGGGGGAAGTTATTTTAGTCGCCTCGCGCCATACTTGGAAAAACTTGCTTTTGTTTTTTGAGTTCAGCGCTGCCCCCTAATGGGAAAAGGAGGCATTTTCTGACCCGATTTTGGAAGAGAATAGTAGAACGACTATGGGTGGTGGGAAAAGTGAAACATAAGTGCAGCTAGATTACCACACTCTGTCGGGAAGCTGCTGACTGATTCAACCCACTCAGCGCTGGTTGCTTCTGGGTTAAATAAGGCAGTGGGATAATCTGGCCCACTGTGGAATTTGAAGCCTCGGCTGGGTGCCGATTTGCGGCATAGCTTCATCAAGCACAGCCTGTTTACCCGCAAAGCTTAGCATCCTGTTGCTAACCTGGCGATGTGACTGTTTACCCATGTGTTTGTGAGGTGTCGCTCAGCTATGTGCTCATCCATCCAGCGGAGGTCGGGAGCACGAGGGGGACCTGCAGTACTTCCCCTTTCGCATGACACCATACCTGATGAAGGTGCAGGACATGGAGCGTGCTGAGGACCAGTTCTGTTGTCTGCTGCTGGCCGAGAGGGTGCACTCTGGATACGAAGGTACGCCTCGCTTCCCGAAAGCGCGTCACCTGAACGGGTGTCTGTCTTTCACTCACCCTGCATAGTGTATTCGGTTCTCTAGTGGAGTAGAGGTGCCTCTCAGATCTAAGTGTAGGATCCCAGTGAATTAAGGATGTTATATAACCTTGCTCTCTTTTCTTTTTTTGGCTGCACAGCTCCGAGAATTCCCACAGACAAGCGGATTTTCACCACTACGCACTCGACGAACTGTGTCTTCCAGGACGTGGATGAAAGGTGAGTGGGAGGCATCCAGTACAGTAACGATAAAACTCCAGCCAACATGTTACGGTCCTTCTTTTAACCACTTAGGGGAAACTCTTACGCAGGTTTGGCACCCTAGTGTGTCAGGATGGATCTGACAAGGAACACTCTGTAACTTTGACAACCACATTCTAAAGTGTGTGTGTGTGTCTCTCTCTCTCAGGGCTGTCCCTCTGCTGGGGTACCTGCCACAGGACCTCATTGGGACACCAGTTCTCCTGCACCTGCACCCCAGTGACAGGCCCATCATGCTGGGTGTCCACAGGAAGAGTGAGTCTTACACTCAGCCTGAGCCAGAAGGCAGAGAAACGCACTCAATTAACCATAACCATCGGCTCTGTTATGAATAAAAATGCCATTCAAAATCATTTGAGATGGAGGGCATATAGATGGAGTTGTGTCTAGATTGTGTTTTTTCTTGACTAATGATTGTGGTGAGTCAGAGTGGGGCACTAATTAGGTAAGCTGTCCCTGGTGACCGTGCCAGGACATTTATTTAACCAGCAGGGGGCACTCTTGTATTAGATAGCAACATAGCCTTCCTTTGTAAAGTAGCAATCTTTAGACTGGTATTTCCAAGAAGAAGACTAGTTATAACAGTAATAATATATTGCCCAGATAAACACACTAATGTGTCCTTCATACGTTGATGAGTTTTAACAGTTTGTGTGAATACTTTATACAAATTATTTGGAAACTAATGCTCGTTAGCAGCGATAGGAAAGTCTAATCATGTCATCCTCCACCTGTGGCAGTCCTCCAGTTAGGCGGCCAGCCCTTTGACCACTCCTCCATCCGGTTCTGCGCCCGCAATGGAGAATATGTCACCCTGGACACCAGCTGGTCCAGCTTCGTCAACCCCTGGAGTCGCAAGGTGTCCTTCATCATCGGGCGACACAAAGTCCGCATGTAAGGAAGATTGACCCCCCTCCAACTGTCTCTCATATGCCATCGCTGTGATAAACCCAGGCTGCCCAGGCTGCAGACTCTGCCGTTCCAGGGAATTCTGGGTAGTATGAGTAATGGTCGGCGTCTCTGTCATACTCGTGCAGGGGTCCTGTGAACGAGGACGTGTTCACACCGCCACCCTTTGCCGAGGGGAAGACCATGGACCCGGACATCCTGGAGATCACCGAGCACATTCACAGGCTCCTGCTGCAGGTGGGTCACTGGGGGCGGAGCCTTGGGCCATCTCACACCCAACGCCGCATGAAAACACTACACGAATTTATGAAATATTTCGAATTTATGAAATATTTCTCAGATCAAAAACTATCACAGACACGATGACTGAGAAAAGTGATGAACCGAGGCTGACTGGGCCGCAAAAACCGCCTGTTTCTGAATGATGTGGTTGATTTATTTTTTGTGTGAAAATGGCCTTTTTTTGGTCATGTGGTCGCTGGGGAACCTCGTCGCCTGTTTGACCCCTTCTGTGCTGCATCTCCTTAGCCCATCCATAGCTGCAGCTCAGGATCCTACGGTGAACACCTGCTGAACGTGGAGAGAGTTTCTGGGGAGAGCAGCAGCAGGGGCAGGCCGGAGGAGGTCGAGGCTGAGCAGGCCAAGCCAGTGAGTGCCATCTTCATCATCATCATCATCATCAATGTGTCCACTGTTACTCGGTTAGCCAGGTCAATCTCTCTGGAGTCTCTCTGCACCAAATTATCTCGGGTGCCTAAGAGATGTAGCACTATACACAAGAACCTTGAATCTTGACATTTAGTCCTAGTTTTCCATGCATTAATAAAGAAGCATAATAATTGCATATAATAAAAGCATAATAATAATAATCTTCTCTGTGAATAAAAAGGGGGGCACACAGAATTAGAAGCTAATCATGAGTTATCTTCAGAAGTTAATAAGTATGTCAGAAAGAACCTTTTAAAATAGATTTTCTTAATTATAAAACAGGATACTTTCTAAAAATTAGCTTGTAGCATCTCTTTATCGCCGCTACTTTTAGCCGTCATTAGTTGACACAAACACAGGCCGAGCTCATTGAGACATTCCGGAATGTCCTGGAAAGTCTTCACTCTTGATAGGATTTTGGAAAGGCTGACACTGTGTCCTGCTGTGCAGCGCACGTTTCAGGAGATCTGCAAGGACATCCACTCGCAGAAGAACCCGCAGCAGCAGATTGTCACGTCCATCTCGGCCAAGGTCGAAGCAAAGAGAAGCCCTGGTGGTAAGTGGGCAGTGCCCTCTGTATCTATGTGTGTTTTACTTTGTATTTGTGTGCAAGTATGAGTCTATCCATCAATGAAATACACGTCTATGAGCAGGTGGTGCAAGGCCAGGTGTGACGGCTCAGTGAGACGCTCCAGTGATGTTTCTTCTATAGCAGGAACCCAGCAGAAGAGCCCAGCGGTGAGGTCTAAAGCAGGGACTCTGAGCTGGAAGGAGGACTTGGTCGGGCTGGAGGACCGTCCCCCAAGGCTAGACGAGCTGTCCTATAAGGACCAGACCATCTATTCCTACCAGCAGCTCAGCTGCCTGGACAGCGTTATCAGGTTAGGTCTACTTGCATTAGTTTGGATGATAGTGTTCAGGGGCAATTAGTGTCAGCGACAGACAGTATAAACATCTGTGAACTTCAGGCTGGAGAAACAGTCACTGATAATCTACTCAGAGAAAATGATGAACTTCCCAGTTTTGGGGACTCTGAGTTGGATCGATGGCTTTTTGAGGAACTTGTGGTGATCAGGATCTCATGTACGCATGTGTGGTGCTGCCCCGCTTCAGGTACCTGGATAGTTGCAACATCCCTGTCACAGTGAAACGGAAATGCCAGTCGTCCTCCAATACCACCTCGTCCAACTCTGATGAGGACAGGCAAAAACTGCCCAGCAATCCCCTACCTGGGTCCAAAGGTATGACTCGGCCCACTTCCTTATTCTGGCATACCCCCCCTGCCATTGCCCGAAAGTAATTAAACTCTGACCAATGGTAGATGTTGCACTTATAGAGGCAGATGGCCAGCTATCCACCATCAAGGAGCCGAAGAAGGCAGACAGCGGGGCGGTAGTGGGATCCTCACTGGCGCCACTGGCGCTGCCCAGTAAGCCGGAGAGTGTGGTGTCCATCACCAGCCAGTGCAGCTACAGCAGCACCATCGTCCATGTGGGTGATAAGAAGCCCCAGCCTGACTCAGGTATTTGTTTTATGGGATTCCCTTTCTCTAAACGTTTTTACATAATGTTTCCCATACGACTCTGCAAAAGTGGGTAAAGAACATTGATGGATGGATGGATGGAAGGGTTCTACCTCTCTAGTATTTTATTTTAATAGGGGTGTCTGAAATGTATTTACTTCTAGCTGGAGCTTTCATATGTAATCTGTGTGAGGTCATGGGGCTGCGTGTGAAACCGCATTTTCTTGTCACAGAGATCATCGAGGATGTGACTGGCTCGGGGGAGGCCACAGAGGGCCTCGCCTCTGTACCACCCCCCAATGCAGTATCATCCCCAAGCCAGGAGAGGGAGCCGTACAAAAAGCTGGGCTTGACTAAACAGGTCCTTGCAGCGCACACTCAAAAAGAAGAGCAGACCTTCCTGTGCCGCATCCGCGAGCTACGTGGCGTCAGGTCCTTCCAGGCGGACTGCTCCCGCTACCTGGACCGGCAACGCTGCGCAAACGGTATGACACATTTAAGCATGTGAAATGTGTTACATTAATCATCACTGTGTGGACTCTGTAAACATAATGGCCATAAACATACAGCTAATAGTGTTTCCAGGATACCATGGGCTGGGCATTTGGGTATGTTGGGTATGTAGTAGTGTTCAAATTAAAGTCTTGAAAGGTCGTCGACTGAGGTGGGGGGAATACTCCTGGTACGACTAATGATTGGTTAAATTTGGTCGATCCCTGTTGGGTGGGCAGTGACCCCCTGTAGCCCTGCCTCCAACTTCACGTTATATTCCAGAAATATGTAGCTACTCTAAATACCTTTCCTCATTACGCTGTGAGGACAAAGCAGCGGCAATGAGAATTTTAGACCAAGAGACTTTTTTGTAATATGCAAAGTCACAGCTAATCTGAATTCCAAGCTATTCTAATTTGAATAGAAGATATTTTAATCATATTTCCTCAGTGAAAGCTATGCCGCATCATAAAACAAATGCTTTAAACAAGGTATTTGAAGAAGGCATGCAAACAACTAAAGAACAATTCAATTGTTCTTTTTTTGTAGAAGAAGCCAGAATCAAGGGGCCATTTTTATGTCTTAGCACTTTATTCTCATAGGTGATTATATTATTTAATATTTTATATTAGTTTAACATAGTTAACATATACTATAAAGTATACTATATATGCTAAAATACTATAATGTTCTATTTTAGACCAGTCGTGTTTAAGTAAAAGTCACGGCATCAGTTACAGATCATCATTCAGTTTGTTTAGCATTAAGTTTTCAGGATTTTAGCTTTTGCATTTTTTGTTACAGATGTAAATTCCTTAAAACTCCTGTGTTGGACTGATATTTAAGTGAAACGAAGCCAAACTGTTTGTTCACGCTGTCCCATGCCTTCTTCTGCAGGAGGCCCCGCCCCTGTAGTGAAGAAGCAGGGTGTGGCTGACACAGAGGCCACGCCCAGGGCAGGGGGGGCGGCCGTGCCCAGGAAGGGCGGCCGCAACAAGAAGACCAAATGGAAGAGGGCTAAGAAGCAGGAGTCGTCGGACAGTACGGCGTCCCACGGACAGCAGCCCCCCCGCGCCCCCCTGGCCAGCCTGCAACAGACGTCCTGGTCCACGTCCGACACGTCGCAGTCGACCTTCCCCATGGCCTACCCTGCCGTCATGCCCGCCTACCCCCTGCAGCTGTTCTCGGGGCCCAGGGCGGACCCGGCTGTGTCCGGCTTGGGGGAGAGCCAGTGCAGTCAGGACCCTCGCTGCCCTGTCCCCCCCTCACCCTACACTGCCCCAATGGTCACACCAGTGGTGGCCTTAGTGCTGCCCAATTACGTATTCCCTCAGATAGGGGGCGCTCTGCGCCAGCCCTTCTACTCCGAGGCAGCCTCCTTTCCACTCCAGGCCACATTCCCTCCGCAGCCGCAGTTCCCTCCCCAGGCGGCGTTCCCAGCCCCGCCCACCTTCCCTCCACAGCCGCAGTTTCCTCCCCAGGCGGCGTTCCCAGCCCCACCCACCTTCCCTCCGCAGCCGCAGTTCCATCCCCAGGCGGCGTTCCCAGCCCCGCCCACCTTCCCTCCACAGCCGCAGTTCCCTCCCCAGGCGGCGTTCCCAGCCCCGCCCACCTTCCCTCCGCAGCCACAGTTTCCTCCCCAGGGGACATTCCCGGCCCCAGCATTCCAATATGGGGCCCCAGCTGAGTCGCCCAAGGCCCCAGTGGCAGGGCCCCGCGATGCTGCGTCCCGCTCCTCCACGCCCCAGTCGACGCGAGACCAGGCCTCGCCGCCCCTCTTCCAGTCCCGCTGCAGCTCGCCACTGCAACTCAACCTGCTGCAGCTGGAGGAAAGCCAGCGTTCACTGGAGCACCAGGAGGGAGCTGCACCCTCTGGTGGAACGCAGGGGAACAACGTGGCTGAGAGGGGAAGCAGTTCTCCCAAGGCCGACAAGGAGCTCCAGCCGGTAGGAGCCCCTGTCACTCATTTATCAGTCCCATCGTACACATTAATGCACAGCAACAACTCTCTTGAGAATGAGATTTTATCTCATTTCTTGTACTATATTTGACAAAATGCTAGTAATTATGCTGGGAAAAGTGTTGACCTACAAGCTATAATAGACATGTGCTCCGGTGGAAGTTTGTGTCCTACTCTGCTTTAGCCGTGTCATCTCTGAGCTACTAAAAGATGCAGCAGCCTTTCACTAGCTGTGACACATTCCGTAGTTCTCATAAGGCACTTCTGTTATGGGCAGAGACATATATTGCATAACACTCAGAGTTGCAGGGGATTGTGCTCAGCTGCCCTCTGTCTGTTGTGTTATAATGTGCCGGTGATGGTTGCTTGACCTCTCTGTGACCTTGGCGCCCCCAGATGAGCCCCACATGTGAGGGTCACCTCAGCGATGGGCACTCCTCCTCCAGCGACCTGTTGGACATCCTGCTGCAGGAGGACTCCTGTTCTGGGACTGGCTCGGCCACCTCAGGCTCGCTGGTCTCCGGGTCCAATGGGTGCGGCACGTCCGCCAGTGGCAGAGGTCCGTCCATGATTCCAGCTCAGCCCGGCATGTCACATGACTTATTTTGTTTGTCTCTTTGTTTGTTTTGAGGTCTAACCACCAGTTATCTTTGATATACTCAGGGAGCAGCCACACCAGCAACAACAGCAGTAAATACTTTGGCAGTGTCGACTCGTCACAGACCAGCCAGCAGGGGGCGACGGTGCACAACAATGAGGTCGAAGACCCTGCGGGTGGAGCGCGCTTCAAATGTGTACTACAGGACCCCCACTGGCTTCTCATGGCCAACGTGGGTCAGGCTATGATGATGACCTACCAGCTGCCCTCACGGTGAGTGGCCAACGAGTGCTGACCCCCCCACGTGTTCCCAGGGCGAGAGGAGTACCTCTGTGTATGAGAGACATGGTAAACACTCTTAGGCAGTGCTTCCTAACCCTGGTCTTGGCTGGTTGTTCAGCTATCTTTAGCAAGCTAGCAACTTCAGGTTATACAAGGTTAGATGAGGCTAAAAACTTAACTGGGTCAAGAGTTATGCTCAGTTCAGTAAGTTCAGTAGCGTGCGACCTTAAAAACGGCATGAAAAGCTCATGAAAGTGAGCCTGACCCAGGTGAGGATAGTAAGTACAGTGCCGAGCGGCTGCAGGGAGGATGCAAGTGAGGAAACCAGTAAAAACCAACAGCAGAGGGGAGATGGTATGCAGTGGAGGCTCCGGGAGTGGAAAAGCATCTGTGTAACTTCATGTGATGCATAGTTATGCATAGTTAGATCCTATTCGTCGGTAGATTAAGTAGCTGTGAAATTGGTGGTACATCTCACTGGTCTGGTGGCAGTGTGTAGTTCAGCGGACTAAGTCTCTGATCAGAGGGTCACCGGTTCGAGCCCAGCGTTGCCAGTTTAGTTACTTGTTCTCACCTGTCAGTGTGTAAGATGGGGTAAAATGAGAAGAGAATTTCCCCACAAAGAGTAATGAAGTATCACTATTTTATTATATTTCATTCAATGATCAGTCAAAAACAATGGGGCTAAAAATAGGATCTGCTGCCCCCATGTGGACAGGTGACACCTTGTCAACTTAGTTCAACTTGAGTGCTTGAGAAAGTCTGCCCACACTGGGGGCAGTCAGGACCAGGACTGGGAATCCTAAAGCCACACACTTAAAGCCAGTTCGTACTTCGCTTTCCCACATACGCTTACAGGCGGACTTCATATATGCTGGTGGGTGCTGACTGCTCATGTGGAAAGAAATTGATCTGGAGTTTTCAATAGGTGGCAGCACTGACTTTCACAGAACAGATGTCAACCATGAAAGAGTAGAAGAAATAAGAATTATTCTGTAGGGGGTGCGGAGGAATCCAAATATGTAATTTTTTTATACTGTGTCCAGCAGTTATACTGCGGGATTTTCAAAAGCAACACTGAAATATTGGTGAAAAACTGTTTACTTTGGGAGAATAAAAATTTTCTAATTCTGATTCAGATTCTGAAATTTGCTGGGGGGTGGTGAATTCCGACTGATTTTGTGACTGTCCATAAAAGTTTATCCATTTCACTACAGTTCTTGTATTTGTGTTTGTTGCAAGAAATGCCTGTAGGCTCCGTGTAATTTGACCGTCTTTGTGTCATGGGGGCCCACAGGGACACAGAGAAGGTGCTGAGGCAGGACCGAGAGAAACTGCAGCGCATGCAAAAGAGCCAGCTGCGCTTCACTGAGGACCAGAAGAAAGAGCTGATGGAGGTACATCCATGGATGAAGAAAGGACGACTACCCAAAGCCATCGATGTGCAGGTGAGCCTCTGCAGGCCATCACTCTGGAATTAACCTGGGCAGAGTCTGGGCAGAGCGGACCATGTGACCATCAAGACTGATCCTATAGTATCGAACACCGCTTTACAAATCAAGCCAATGCAAAATATAGCTGGGAGCTGGTGGCTTTCTGAAAAAGTCCTGAAGAGAAACTGTAATGCCTGCAACTGGTGCCCATAAGTGCTTTCACACTGAAGTTTCCGGAACCTGGTCCTTGGGCTGTCTTGACTTTCATAACTCCTGGCCAGATTTGTATGTCACCTTCCCACCATGCAACAGGAACTGGAACCGTTATGCTAAATAAGTATGGCAGGCGCATAAAGTTCATAGGTTAAACTTCATTTGAAATTCATATGAAAATACACCACCAAACCAAAACATTGCAGGACGAACAAGTTGTTTTTTTAGTTATTGGTTAGTTATTGGGGGGATCGATCTCAATCAAAATGGGACACAGCCTTTTATTTATATTTTATTTATACAATCCATGATTTGTTTGTGATTCTTATTAAATGTAGCCTGCAGATCCATCCATTTCATTTTCCACAGAATTAAAAAAAACAATAATGTTATTCCTGCTAACAAGCACTAGCAAGTTTCACTGCTGGTACCAGCAATATTAGACAAAAATATTTTGCTTATTGATTGAATTTTCTGATGCAGAAACATGGAAATGCAAGCAAAAATGCACTGAGGCACAAACATAATTCCATATGCTCAGTTTTTGGTCCACTACTTCTACCTTCTTTTCCTGCATTTCTGTGTAACTTCTGGTGCTTCTGGTCAACCAGTCGGCAAGTTTTCACTGTAAGCGCCTCCCCAGTAGTTTGATGAAACTAAAAAAAACTTAATGATAAATGAAAAGTACCTAGTCTGGAGAAGGGACTAAAAAAGGGTTCCGGAACTGCCTCTGAGGAATTACAATGAGGCCGAGTTCCTGCGGTGTGGACGTGACAAAAGTTCTGGTTCCTGAAAAAAGTTCCAGTGATGTGAAAGCACCTCATGTCTGATCAGGTCTCTAAGTGGATTACAGATGTAGGCAGATATCTGGACGATCACATTTCATGGTTCCTCACTGTTGTGTCCTTGAGCAAGGCTCTTAAGCAGAGATGGGCTAACCCTGCTCTCACTAAGGCTTGCTTTTGGCAAAAATGTCTGCTGATGTAAGTTTATGCTTCTGAAGATCTGAATGTCAATATCATTGTAGCTCAGATGAATAGAAAAAAACCAACAATAGCAAATTGAATATGAATTTTCACGCGAGTGCCCTTCCTTGAATGTCATTTGGATGTAATCATGGCTTATCTTGTTTTGGCCACAGGCCTGCATGTGCTGTGAAGAAATCGGTTCAGCCCTGATCGAGGAGGAGCCCCCGGACCTGGATTTGGGAGACACAAGTGACGGGCCCACCCAGAAGGGCAATGAGGGCACCCCACTGGCCAGTGCCAGCCCATTGGCCACTTGAGGCGCCCCCCCACCACCACAGAACTGCTCACCACCTCACTCTTCACTGCTGCAGGAATCCAGCCATGAGGACATAACAGGCCCTCCCATACCTGCACGACACTATACCTCAAGCCTAAGTGAGGTGAACGTAAAACGTGGCCGTGTGATAGAACAGGCACTTCAGCAAAACACAGATTATGCTGTTAGGCAATGGGGAGAAGCGTGACAGCGGGCTGGCTCTCAATATGCTACCGGCACATGCGGACGATGACTGACCACCCCCCCACCCCCGTTTGAACTGTTTGCGGGAGTGGGGGGGAGCACCAGCTAGCAGGATAGTGTCAGTTGTCTAGAATATGGTGATCTATAACAGAATATTAATTTACCCAGATTCAGCCTGTCAAATTCCTCACTCTCTGGCCTTTGAGTTTTTCGTTAGAAGGAAAAAACGGAAACGTTTGTTGAGTTTGAACTGTCCGAATCAACACATGTGACCTGGCGTGAGTGATCTGGTTATTTTTAGTCACATTTTCTACGTCGGGTGCAAATATTTTTCCAGAAACACAGCACCTCTATGTCCTGATATGTGAGACTTTCTACTCTTTCTTGAGCTTTTATTTATCCAAATAGAACATTCAGGAACTGCAAAGCACACGTCAGTAAAAGGAGGAGGACTTTGTCTTCAGGCGGTTCAAGCAGATATAAACAATATATATTTTTATAAAGAACTAAATAAAATTACACCCTGGAAAAAAATACAAGACCTTTCAGCACCGTTGTCTGTGTTGTGTCGTCTTAAATGTCTTCGCATAAAGTGTAATATTGGAGGTTTATGGGGACCAGCCTTATTTTAAGGAGTTTCAGAGAACCCAGAATCAACCATTACAGTCCGGAAAAAAATGGCCAAAGTGGTATCATAGTATCTTATCCTGATCCTCTCCTTTAACAGCTAGTCCCTACTTAGGGATAAGGTGAATATCCATTGAAAAGTGGCATCCAGTTAAGAGGCTGTCTTCCCATGACTCTTAATCCATGATTGGATACTTCTACTGGAAAGCCTTTTGTGCCATTGTACTTAATTTTGCTTGTTTCATTCCCAGCATTTTCTAAGGTAGTTTACCCGTCCCGTCCCCCATGACTCGCTCTGTAATGGTGTGGAGTGTATTTAAAAGAAGCTTTGTGTACATTTATTGTTCTATGTTGTCAATACAAAGACACACAACAGTGAAACATCACCTTAAATGGATTTCTGTCTAACTGCACATTTTAAAACAGACATTTTGGTGATTATTTACTTGTATTTGTTTTTTATTGTTTGATAGAGAATGGGGATGTTTCTTGTTATTTTAAAGACAGATTGTCATGAGATGTAAATATTCTTCATAAGCAAGAACTGTAATTAAACTTATTTTAAATATGTACAGTAAGTGCTTTCTTATTTCAGTCTGTCATGGGGTTGCATTATATTAATGCAGAGAAAATATGTATGAGCTGGGAGAAATCTGTGTGCAGATATCTCGTGAGAGCACCGTCATGCTGGTCTCCTTCAGACCGCTACTCATTCCCTCATCTTTGAAGGCCACACTGTCCCACAGGAATGCCTCAAGGCGCTAAGTCCACCTCAAACAGCTGACAGCAGCAGTTACTAACACTAATAAACTGGCAAGAATTTCTGGATAATTATTTAATTTTTTTACTTTGTAATTGAAATTTTTAGAATTACAGGGAGCAGGACATAAACTTCTCACCCATAAGGGGGGAGAAATGGGAAGACGTTCAGGGGCCCAGTCACTGTGGGCTTCCCCAGTCCCAGATCGGGCTGGCACACAATATCTGGATGTGGGTTAGTAATATTAACCTTGGTGCTTCTTGATTTGTAATTGAAAAGACAAGCAGTGGTATCATTCATCCCTCATCTGGAGCCTACTTGTGCTATTGCATTGTAATATTCTGAAGTTGAGTCATCCACTCGTAACCATCAGTCCCATAGGCTGTTCTGTTCACTGTTGTGGGAGCTGAAAAATGATTGTTCTAAATCCATTTAATGATTTTGTCCCTTATGTTCTTGCGACTTCTTCAGTCCAAACTAAAAAGTAATGTGCAAATGACATGCTTCGTTAGCATAATTTTGATAAAAGGATTAACTTTTGAATGAACTTTTTTTCGAAATGGTGAATTGTCTGGTCGTTGTCAATTCACAATACATGGCAGTTGGGGGGTGGATTAAATCCCAAGGGTGCTATTTAATGGCCATATGCTCACGCTGGAGCCGTTACATTGTAAAAAAATTGAAATTCGTTAGATTTGTTTAACCGTCCTGATGGCAACACGTATGGACGCCTAAATTATAAGATAAAAGTAAAATGGAAGGCTGAATCTCTCTCTCTCTCTTTTTATTACACATGAAACAAGAAGACCCTGTATCATTTCGTCCTGTGTCCCAAGGCTATTCCCGTCATTTAAAAAAAGATCAGAGTATCTCAGAGATTCACACACTGACTTTGATCAAAGCTTCCTTGTCCGTCCTCTTGTGTGGACATTCGCACCTCGGCCAATTTGAAAAGGAGGCGCGAACTCCCCACCACCTTCTCCACTGGGCTCGCCCCTCCCTCGGCTGTCTGCTAATCCAGTCTAGTTAACAGCAACGCCATCAACAGCTGAAAATAGTGTGCGAATGTAATATGTGGATTTCGAAAGGAATTAATATAAAATTTGATGTTATATTTATTCAGGGAAGCAGGAGGGGTGGTTGTTAAACAGCCTAACGGGTCAGTTGCAGTAAAGGCCTAGCTCCTGCTGTAGTCCCCTTTATCAAGATATCGTGAAATTTAGCTTTTTTATACCCCAGAAGCTTCCGTATAAAGACAGGGAAAACGTCAGCAAAGCAAATTCATTGAAATAGAAAAATAGACTCGCTGTACATCGGATCTCAGATCCTTTTCTGTCTACTGACAAGCACAGTTTGTTTTGCACTGTCCGTTATTATATATATTATACCAAATTAACGAAAAAAGTATTGCCTTGTGTTTTTGTGTGTTATATATAATGGACGGAAGCAAAATAATTTCAGGATGCATCTGTGAAGTCGGCTATAGCAATCAGAAGCACAATAAGGCTGCGGGTTCTTTAAATGCTTGCCTGTTGTTCAGAACAGGATCTAACATTCAATTGCCGACCAAAGCAAATGAATCCGTATAGGCTCCCGATAGTGTCTCCAGCGCCACTTTGCTGTCTCGGTACCAGGGAAGGTGCGACTTTACATGGATTTGCACAGCGGCTGTCGCCACAGGCTAGCCCTTTCATGTCCGCCGTGAGAAACGCGTTTGTTGGGGGCGGGGTGGGGGGCGTCTGTCCGCTCCTGTCGCCACCGCAATCCGCTAGACTTGGGAGTGCAGATTTACACGACACTAATGTCGGAAATAAAAATAATATAACCTTCTAACACTGCAACCTTTCTAAAAAATAAAAATAAAAAATACAGCCCCTGTTAAAAGTTTACAGTTGAAATGTAATCTTAATAATTCATGGAGAATATTCAAACAACATCTGGTCAGTTCAAAATATAATTCTTAAAATAAAATTCTGAAAATATAATTCTTAAATGTGTGCTCTTTCCATTCCATAAAAATACTTCCATATAGAAAACCTGCTTTACTGGTGACTCACCTAACTATAACCGCTTGGGCCCTATGTGTGACCGTAGGCATACCTATATTTAAATTCTTAACTCTCATACTCGAAGTTTTCACAGAAAACGTTTGTGCCTTTTTCTTTAAGGTACGGTTGACTGGGAAAACGGCATTGACGGAACTGATGTGCTTACACTGTAACTTGTAAGCACATGAGCCGATCAGCATTGATTTGCTACTTGGAAGTGAATAGCCCTGAGATGCAGGCACCGCGGGGAATGAGCGCTGTCTATCGAGGCGTTGCTTTTCACACTTTACTGTATAGAAGGAAGTTCTAAGTCGGATATCCAACACCTCATAAAAACACGGCGTGACTCCAGAATGCGAAATAAGTTTGAAACCAAGACACTGTAATCATTTTTACGTAGTGCATTGATCCTTCTTGCAGTCGCTTATCTAATAGGCCTACAGGAACGGTAACTATCGGAATTATATCGCTGAATTTATTCTAATTTTTTCTTTACTATTAAACTACAGTGGTTTTTCAGTAATTTATTTAATAAATCCATTAATCTTATGTGGTGCTTCTGAAAATCAGACAGAGTCAAAATGACCACGAAAGTAACTAATATCGGTTTTAAGTGTCCCACCAGTGTATTTTTTCCGTCGGCAGTTGATTTATATTGGAAAATAAAGTTCCCAGACCTACACTTGGAATAAACAGACAATAGTGGGTCAGGGTGTAATTCCGTTTAATAGACTTAACACAAGAGATTAGATTCATTAAAGAACCAGGTTGTGTGTAGAACGTGATACATAGATACAGTGAGACTATGAACTTACAGACAAGACGTACATAACAATAATAAGCTCATTCAAATATCCATCTTCTTTATAATAATCCTATATCGAACAACTTAATTTACCGATTAAAACTAATAAAAACCTACATATACAATCACTGCAAGTCAGTGTTTTCACGTGCTATGAATAGGCACAAATCTGTTCTAATACAAAGTCCCTACCACAATTTCGTATTTACATCTGAGTAAACTGCCCTTCCTTCATTGAAGGAAGACATTCGTGCCTACTTGAGTGAGAAACACCGCTATGGAAGATTGATCGTGGTGATGCAAAGACACATTATCCCTAGCATAAAAAAACATTTAAGAAGCAAAACGTTTACTTAGAATCTTTAGAGTTCACGTTGATTACATGTGTACAGACATAACCAATATTAAGGTTTTGCCTTTTTCCTATTAAAGAGCTTTTTTCCGTGATGATCCCTCTAAACATACATATTTACATGGCGGGTGTCTTTCCGGGATCAATGATCAAAGATCCAGAAAGAAACAGTGCAGGGTACTTTAAAACATCACCAGAAGGAAGAAAAAACACCCGCACTGCAGAAATTAGATCTAAAACCGACTAAGTACATTGGGTAGACTCAAGCACAGTTAGTAACTATGTCAGCGTGGAAAAACAACGCTTTGACTTCTACCACGGTCTCCACATATATTTAGTATAGGTCGTTGTGGGCATGTTTTGGACCTCTCTGTTCTCCACGACCTCTGGAGACATGTGGTTCTGTTCACTTTCGGTTTCTTCCAGATCAGAACCGAGGTCCTCGCTGGATGTGGTAGAGGGGGCCGGGGAGAGGGCAAGCGGACTGCTGCTGGGCATACTCCGAGCCCCAGGAGACACCAGCGCCGCATAAATCCCCTCAGTGGCCGGCCATGCGCTACCGTGACTGGAGTCCGACATTAAATCCACAAGCATGTCCTGGAAGTGGTCCTGATCGTTCAAAGGCATGCTTTCCAGAAGGTGGTTGAGAAGCTCCGCAGCCACCGTGGCGTCAATCCCCGGGCAGTTGGACACGAATGTGTGCACCTCATGCATACATTGGATATAGCCAGCTGCAAACCTCTCGCTCGCTTCTCGGTTCACCGTGTCGACCTCTGTAGGGGTGCCGAAAAAATACGTCAAATTCTTAAATCAATCATAACGTGCAATCCTCCGAAATATATGTCATGCATCCAAACCCCATCGCATTTCTAAATATAAAGCGTAAAACATACCCTGGGCTCTTTTCTGTAAGATGTTTTCAACTCGCTTCACAGTCATTTCCAGCACTTCGGCATTCTCCATCTTTGACTGGAACTGTAAAGAACAGAAGATTATCGTGGTGAAATTAAAAACACAGCCATTGTTGAAACTAGTCAAGATAATAACTATGCTGCAACCACATATGTAACGATAAATAAACATACCTCTGTGTCTGCAAGAAGTGTACGGAGTTCTTGCAAACTTTCATTGATGCGGGCTCGCCTCTTTTTTTCCACCAAAGGCTTTCTTGCCTACAGCGGAAACATTGAAAACACGTTGATACTTACAACTCTTTGAGAAATCACATTGCCATAAAATCAGTAAAATTGCATTCGTTACCTTTCTGTCTCCCTTTATTCCATAATATTCGTCCTCGCCCCGGTTAGATCCGTTTTTGTTGGGTCTAGATGAGGGGGCCATGTTGGTTTCACCCACACAGTGCAGAAAGCTGCGTTTGTATTCCACAGTTACGTTATGATCCTTCAAAGTGGCAGATGGCAGGCGGACCCCGGTACAAAAAAAATCCCCACAATACAGGCAAACAAGCCCTTGTGTTTATTATGTAACCCTTAGGAGATGTGCTTTTGGCACGGCGAAGTTGTAGTAGGTATTTATAGACATTAATTAACATATGAATAAGATCCTTGGCTGACCGAGCCTGGGGACCCTAGAGCGTATCGCATATCAGCCAATCAGCGACCAGCTCTTTGTCTATCTCGCCGCAATTCGGACTGTACCGTAAAGGCCCTTCAAGAGCGCAATATATTTTTTGTTTACTGTTCTCGATTGTTTCTAGTTTCCTATATCGCTTCAGAAATATGCCGTTCAGTATGCAATTTAAATGTTAATTGGTAATGGCTAAAAACAGCAAAACATGGATCCAAATAAAAACAACACTTTTAGCTTTCATCTTGCAGTAGTCGTATTATGATCATAATGCACTACCGTTTTGTACGTTATTTATACAATGCTTATTTTTTCGTGTGCTGCATGTGATCCCTTGATATTTGTAACATGTCACTGTCGATATAATATTGGTTTCTTGGTATATTTAGTGACGATTGCGATCCATTGCTATATTTTCCCAAAATATTCACAATCTATAAAACATTAACAACTATGTTTTATTTTATTCACCTTGCCTTCTCCTTTATTTTGCTTTTGGGTGACGCGACCCTGCAGATCGTTAGTGGGAGGCCCGGTGCATGTAATACGATGCCGGCAGTTGGCAGCTGCAGCCCGCAGACACTCGGAGCAGATGAATTAAAAGCGAGCATTGAGAGCTTGTCCCCAAAGAAAACGACAGGTGTTGCATCGCGCTTCATTTGTTTCGCCCTTGTTTGCCGTGGTCTGTGAGTGGCTGCGGATTCAGCCAGTCACTCCATGCACTCCGGCCCACGGCTACAAGCATGTCCAATATATTAGAATATATGAGAATTCAAGAAATATGGGAATATTCGGACTTTTTGCTTATTACAAACAAAATGACTGACTTAGGGGAAATACGAAGGAAACTGGTTTCATCCTATAGAGGGGTTGTATATATAACATCAAAATGGTTGAACAATATAGCCGTTGATTGTAGATTTAGGCAATTTCATCGTCATTACAGTAGGCTAAATGTTTCTAAACAGATTATGCCGTTCTTGCCAATTAATAACATGAGCAGTGTGAAGGGTATGATGGAACTGTATAATGACCCAGTAATCTGAGTCATGCAGCATCAAGTTCCACAAATAATAAAACAAATTATTAAATGGTTTCCCCCTTGACATCAGAAATGCAGAACTCTAGTTGGTCCTTGATCCAGGATGGAAAGAATATGTTAAAAAAACAATTTGTATTACGGTGATATTCACAGGTAAACGTCGATTGCCCTAAGGTAAGAGAAAAATAGGTTAATTGAAGCACAATAAAATACCGTCTCACAACCAAAGCTTTGAAGTTGAGCCTTTTGGCACTCTGTCGTCCTCTAGCTTGATGGTGGTAAATTTCCTGGCAATAAACCAGAAGCCGTGTGTTAAATCAATGAAGTGCTATACCAGGCCTATCCCTAATGAGTCAATATCTTATAAAAATATTTCTAAAATGAAATTAAGAATATAAAGCTTTTAAAGTATTTAGCTTACTGGTGTAGAAATGATCAGAAAGGGACAGGAAAGTAAAGTAAAATAATACAAAAAGTTTATTAAAAGTTTATTATATTGATAAAATGTAGTTAAAAAACAGGTTTCTGCGTGAATTTCTGCATGAATGTTCGATCTGCGATCTGCCTGGCAACCCCCTCCCTTGTTTCTCATGCTTACTAGGATAGCTTCGAACTTCTGCTGGTAAATGGTTATGGTAAGACAAAGATAATATCAACAAAGGTGTATTTATATTGGGATCTCCCCAAGACCCGTATAAACATCATCAACGAAGCGATTAGAGCGCATATTGTGGCAGTAGCGATCCAGTTTGCTTTATTTCATTATTACGCTAATGATATCATTGCAATGCACAGCTCCCCCACTAGGCGGTTTCATTTCTAACCATAACCTTCGCCTACATCTATATCTTTATCTATATATCTATGTGTGTGTGTGTGTGTGTGTGGATTAGGTTTATATCGCATTGTTGAGACCAAATGATCCCCACAATGTAATAAAAAAAGTTTTTATTGACATTGTGGGGACCTGAAAAAGATCTGTGAATGCAAGCAAAAAAGGAAAAATGCCAGAAGTCTCTCAGAAGAGTTTTCCCCATAGAAATGAATGGAGAGTCCTCACAAAGATATAATTACAAACCTGTGTTGTGTGTGTGTGTGTGTGTGTGTGTGTGTATGTGAGAGAGTCCTATAGACGAGCAAGAAGGAATCTGCATATTGTTGTACTTGCTGCCCATACAGTGAACATTAAGACATTCAGTTCTGAATGGTTACATTACAAATCAATTGCATGAAATGAACAAGATGCATTGTTGAAGAGGACATCCTGGCTTTTGAAGAGCAAGTTCTATAAGGCTCCATCATGACTCACTGGACAATTAAGGCACTGGACCACACAAGGGGAGAGTCAATAGACAGTAGAACATCTGACAGAAAGGCCAGGCACTTCGAAAAGCACTTGAGGACCCAGACTGTGCCATCTGCTAGATATGAAGCCACAACTCCACATCCCACTCCCTGCCTCTCAGTTCAATTCAATTCAATTCAATTTTATTTATATAGTGCTTTTAAGTACAGTCATCGTCACAAAGCACTTTACATTTAAACGGCCAGAACCCCACCAAGCAAGCCTGAGGCGACAGTGGCAAGGAAAAACTCCTTCTAGCAAGAAGGAACCTTGAGAGGAACCTAGACTCAGAAGGGTACCCCATACTCCTCTGGGCGACCAGGGAGCATGAAATTGCATTTATATTGACATTAATTTGAGTTCATATAGTTTTAAACTCCCAGTTTCATGTAGTTATCTCCAGGAGTCTAGCTGACGGTTCACACGGTGTAGAGTCGGCTCGGGATCAGCTCGGAAAAGAGAAGATGGAGTAGAGTTATTGCCCTACACCTAACCTAACCTCCGGCAGGACTAAAGTAACTATGGCAGCCTGGTTAAAAGAGAGACCCGGAAGGAAGCACAGACATGAGGGTTTCCAGGGATTTTGGCGTCGAGCCAACTTACCGTCAACAGCTTAAGTGATTGGCAAGAGTGGCAGGACGACAGCACCAATCCCTCCTTTCACCTTTAATCTCAAATGACAATGAACCTCCAGATTTCCCATTCACCTTAGAAAAGGGGATTTTACTATCCAAATGATTGACTAAAGAGGTACGTCTTAAGCCTTGACTTAAAAGCAGAAATTGTGTCTGAGTTCCGAACACTAATAGGAAGTTTATTCCATAACTGTGGTGCTTTATGAGCAAATGCTCTTCCCCCAAATGTAACGTTCTTCATTCTGAGTATGGATAGAAGACCTGCATCTTGTGATATAAGTGTACGATTCAGAATGTAGTTGCAAATGAGGTCACTCACATACTGCGGTGTAAGACCATTTACAGCTCTCCTGCACAATTGTCATCCCACTGTATGATATGCTCATCATACATTTTATGAAGGTTTGGCACTGCTACCCCTATGGACAAAGAGAATGGGTCATTGTATCAAATCCCATCTCTGTGCGTCAGTGGTTGTGGGTAAATCAGGCTGCGGAAGTCTTTTGCAAGTGGCAGGAGATTGTGCCTAGATGTGGCGTGCTCAGCCACATGCCTGGATGCGTGGTGGGCATACGAAACCGATAGTATGAGTAACGCGTCATATTAACATGCCAATGTGAAGAAGCGCGAGTGGGCTACCACCATCCCACACCCTGAGCGCGTGCCAGCCTTCTCCCAGGCTGGCGGATGATGTCAGCACGATGTCAGATGAGTCACCATGGCGATCTCCCCGTCTCTGTTCTCGATATTCTGACATGTGCGTCACATCTACTTCCGTCAGTTCCCCTGTATGGTGTTTCTCTGTGAGGAACCGCATAGCAAGTACGATATTTCCATTTTGGATGTAGAATCTATTTAGTGGGACTTGGACGTTATCCTGTGCAAAGTTTTTATGTGGATTTTTTTTAGCCTTTTTGATAAAAAAAAAAAAAATCATACTACTGAGAATATCTGTAAAATCTTCCTTTTCAATTAGGGACTTAAGGCATTTATAAATATTTTCAAATGTTACACTAAGTGTACACCTGATTTCTATAGCATAATAGGGGTTATATCTCAGTGAAATTATATTACAGTAAGGCCTTTGAGCAAGAACCTTAAGTCCAGTTGCTCCTGGGACTGTCTGACCATGCTCTCTGATCCTCACTTGTATGCAGCTTTGAATAAAAGTGTCTGTCAAATGAGGTAATGCAATGTATTTTTATATTATTTTAGAATTATGTATGAAAATTTAATCTGGTTGCTCTTTGTTCTAACTATCACAGTTATAGTTATATGAAAAGTAGGTAAATATATTCTATTCCAACCTTCCTAAAAAACCTTTTTCATTTGTGTAGTCCTGCAGGTACAATTGACCTTAAATGTCCTATCAGGTCGATGAAAGGAAACTAGACTAATCATCTTACGCTTCTACAAGTTAAACAGCTTTTTCAGACATGTGAAGACGTTGTAATTCAATATTGCTTTTGTTCTGTTTGTGAGCTCCATAGACTGCCTTTGGTTAGAATCATTTAAAGATGCCATTGGGCATAAAATTTTTATGTTGAAAGTAGACACGAAATTACCAGAGAAAAAAGATTCTGGCCTGAAAACTGTTGTGATAAAACTGGGAAATGAGAAACTGTCTGTCCTTTAGTATTCATATATCAGACAAAAGCTATGTGAGAATATGAAAACATGTCTATTTAGAGAACATTATAACTAAACTGCCTGTGAAATTAAGTAGATGGCAAAGGATGGCAAAAGTTAATTTACCTTGTAACATTTTTATAGAATTTTTCAGTGTACCTCAAAATTAATTGGTTTTAAGATGGAAAAATTTAACTAAATACCGACTTATAGTGATAATTGTACAATAATGATTCCATACATTTTCAACCTTTCAGTTTAAATGTAGGATCTAATGGTTTAAAATGCAGGTGTGATTGTACAATGCCTATCAAGACAAAAAGCTATAGAGCGCCACCAAGCGGAAAAAGTGAGAATGGTGACCGAACGGAAGTTGTACAGAAATATGCTGTCTAGTTAAAAAAGTGAGGGATTTCAAGACGGGGTGGGGATGTCGCGACATCAATGTCACTGCCATTGTCGGACATTTAGAGGCGGTTCCCGTATACAGCTATAAAAGCTACAGGAAAACAAATTCCTTCACATATAATCCATTGCACTGTAAATTTAGTTCACCGATATTTCAGCGTCTACTGTTCATAATTTTCTCCTGACTGAAACACTTTTTAATCAGAATCAGAAGACTTTATTAATCCCGGAGGAAATCGTCACAAAGTTGGCTACCACTCTCAAAAATAATTAATAGTTAAACTAAACTTAAAAGTTGTGACAAACTAGCAAACTTTGGTGTCCACTGCTTCCTGTGAACACTAATTCGTATGTGTTCTTTCTGTTATGAAACAAGCTTTAATAGTTGAAGGCACAAATCTGTTTGTCGCCTAACTAATGCCTGACCTGCCGTCCCGGGCGTCCCCTGCCTCGTGCACTATAGCTTCTTACTTGTGGCAATATCCAGGCTCACTGGAAAACTCTGCTGGATAAACGCTCATGTTAAATGGATCGATAGGCATTCAGGTGGGCATAACATAACCTCCCTTTTGAACATATGCAGCCATAAATACATTTTTAAAGCAATACATAACAAAGATTAGCTTTTTTTTGTTTACTACTTATAAATGAAATACAGGTCATTTTTTCCAGCCTTTCATAGAGGTATACTATACCACTAATTCAATACAAAAACAGGTAAAGTACCTAATGTATAAAATTCATAACACTTACTATTGCAAAATAAAGCAAGGCCCAATACCCTTAGTCTGTATCCTGACTTTTCAAGACTTAATACAACATACTTTAGGATTAAAAGTATTAAATTAGTATTAAAACTAATCAATAGACTCGCACGGCGCTCTCAATCGATCGTTATAGACGCCAACTGTGGTTTAGATGCACTGTCGCTTTAAGAAGGATTAAAAATAAATATTTATTAAATCACAGGGCTTCCGGTCGGTCCAACTAAAAAGGCGATTCCCATAGCTGTCAGCAATCGACGGAGGCAGTGGCACCAGCAGGAAAGCTCCAGATTGCCGGCTCTGCGGTGAGAAGTCCAGGAGCAGCCTTTTCTTCATAGTACAGACATGGTGAAGATCACCTTCCACAACGTCGCAGGGCAAAAGCCCGACAAGGAGAACGAGGGAGACAAAGCGGAGATTCTGGTTCCATTCCCCCACGTAAGTTCCGATTCGCACCGGCTCAGAATCCGAAGGTGTCCCATCTGATGA
Organism: Brienomyrus brachyistius; assembly: GCF_023856365.1. NCBI lineage: Eukaryota > Metazoa > Chordata > Actinopteri > Osteoglossiformes > Mormyridae > Brienomyrus > Brienomyrus brachyistius. The sequence continues at coordinate 18,105,066 of NC_064553.1, forward strand.
TGCTCAGAACTGTGCCTTATGCATGTAGTGTATGTGTAAATGGCATCTTGCCTTAGAATATAACACTTATGTACGACTATATAACTAGATACTGACCTAAAAAGAAATATTAGCTATGCCATTTGTTTCGACTAGTGCAGGTACGGTTAGAAATATGCTACATCGATTTGTGTTCCCGAATCGAACGACCACAAAAGTGCATTTCACATTTACGTGTGTGTTTTAACATAGGTATGTAGATATAGCTGTGTTTCTGACATAGTGAAGCAGATAATTAACAGTGGCGATTACTTTACATGTAACAAGCCGGCCAGGTAAATAGGTATGATTTGTCCAAGTGATTCCAACTGTAGTTTTTCTGGAGAATGTCAGCATCGACTATCGATTTGCCATAACACTTACGCAGGGCATTATTCGATCATTCATTCAGATGCTCCACTGTGAATGAACATGTACTCTTTCACCGTGGGACACGCTCGTGTAACATCAAAATTGGGAATAGCTATAGTACGAGTTTAGAGCTGCATTATTTTCACCAAATCGACAGCACTAGCGTATCGTATACTTTATTAACATTTAATTTTCCTGTTATCACTTATATTTCATTAATAAAAATGGTATATCGGAACCTCGATAAGTAGTAAAACAAGATCTGGTTAGCCATATTGACCGATGTGAAATTTTAAGTTAAGATACAAATGCACCATGAATTTGCATATGCCTAATGTCTGCGGACAGCCTGGTCCGTGCCATGAACCTTTTACGGAATGACGCAATGGCTGTGCTGCTTTTTTCCTCATTGCCATATTAAATAAACCCTGGTCGTGGAAGGACATTTTCGGCGTTGGATGAATTTATTCATTGTTTTCGTACAAATATAACTATATCTGCTGTACTCCACACGGTGTCTTTGTAGTCTGCATCAGTACGGCGTACCTGAATTTATGTAGCATTTGCTGGGAGAACCCAATTCAAGAACTATTGTATCGTGCCCTGATGTTGTGCAAAGCATTTTCCTTGAATGGATCTTAGATATCACGAATATTGTGAATATCCTGTTCTCCGTGCATTTAATAAACCATGATATAAGTATTACGTGACAAAGGGCGGTTGCCGGGAAACCGCTGGCTGCACGCTTTCTATGTGTCTCGTTCTCCTCATGCTTATTATCCTCCCATTCACCATAATATCAACGAATGAACAATTCATAAAATGTCCATACGATGAAAATGCACCCCATTCACACGCACGTCCGAATCCCATCTTTTCAGAATGAAAAACTGTACATTTGCTTGCTACAAAATGTGTCCAACTTAGCAGCGGAGTAGACATTAATTAACTACAGTATCTATTAACAAGGCATTCTAAGAAATTTTATCTAATGCACGGTTGTGTTACTAAAACCATTCCAGTTTCTGTGCACTCAATTGCGTCATAATTACGAAGCGTAAATTCATCGTAGACAACGTGATACGCAACTTGACGTCCCTTGACGTTTCTTCTCCCACCATGATCGATGGTACTTTTACAGCGATTTGTAAAGTGAGTCTTGCGAGTGCTGCCCGCCCACTATACGCGGGCGGTTCGAAGCGTCAGTGAATTTCGCGGTACTGTCATAGCTATTAATAACGGCTATTAATAACCCTGACACTCGGATCCTCAAAAATGTTCTTGTCCATCTCCCTCCCTACTTTCTAACTTGGCAGGCAGTGAAAATGACGATCTGTCTGTGTGATGTAAAATCGTGTCCTATTGAATTAAGAGTCATACGCTGAATTGTCTTTTTGTAGAGCGTTTCCGTTCCCATGCGCTTAATCCGTGTAGGAGGAACGTGTGGCAGATTGTTGGAGTTAGACTCCGTCGAGTCCGTTGATGAGTAAAGAGATGCACACTGGAGGTGAAGGATGGTTGTAAGTCAGCTCTCTTTATTCCTTGCACAGATCGCGATCCGGAAGCCACACTCAGATGCACAAACAGTACATACCCGAGGAAGCTCAAACTCTGTTGTCTGTGTCTGGCTTATATAGCCCGTCTGGGGCGTCTGCTGGTTATTTTCCACTCCCGTGACATACAACTCTATCTAAGTTTAGCACAAAGCTTGGCCCCCCTTCAATTCCCCCTTTTGATCTCTGCTAAGAGATCACTCCTAGTTATACTGATTCGTGGAAAATTTGCGGTATCCCCCTCTAAAAAATTGAAGGGGGGCCAACCTTCGTGCTAAACTTTGCCACACTAAAAAATGGGAACCAACTTGCAGGCAGGCAGGCAGGCAGGGGAGGAGGCCTCACCCTAGATTGTGGTGTAGCAGAAAAAGCAGAAGGTGTGTGTTGCAGGCTTGTTGTGACATTATGGTTACTCTTGATCTACTGGGCCTAACAAAAAGCAAATGTCTAAATAGAGTTGTATGTCATGGGAGTGGAAAATAACAAGACCAGCAGGCGCCCCAGACGGGCTATATAAGCCAGACACAGACAACAGTTTGAGCTTCCTCAGGTATGTACTGTTTGTGCATCTGAGTGTGGCTCCCGGATCGCGATCTGTGCAAGGAATAAAGAGAGCTGACTTACAACCATCCTTCACCTCCAGTGTGCATCTCTTTACTCATCAACGGACTCAGCGGAGTCGAACTCCAACAAGATGTACCGAGAGACCGGGGGCGGCCCCACATTGCTCATGCCGGCGCTTACGTGTGGAGATAGCAGTTTCCCAGATAAATAGGCAATCCTGTGACGGAAGTGTCCCCCGCTTTTTCTTTTTTTAAAGTACTGATTGGTGTAAGACGCTAGGAAATACAGTATTTGTCAGAAATATATGACAACTCTTTTCCGTTATCTGAACTTTACGCATTGTATTTTGAATAATTGTATTTTTGTGTAATTTTTATTCTACAGCTTGATGTTAATTGCGTATCTGGAAAATATGGATCCTTAAGTTCTGAATTTGTGAATTAACCTCTTTTTTTAGGATGAACTTACACTCCCACTTCGCTCCAAGAGATCCTTCGTGAACAGCCTTTGCTGTCTGATTTTCGGCCTGGTGGTCTTCCTGTGTGCTGTAGTGCTGGCATCTATATACTTGTACAAGTACTACTTTGTAGTGCAGGTGAGGGCCCCTCCCATTTTGGTCATGCATTTCTAATATGGACACAATCTGGGCACAGCTGACTCTTGCTGTGGATGCTGTCGTTTGCTGTACAAGGAGCAGCCACCCGAGGAGAACCTTTTCCACTGTCGAGTGCTCTATGAGGACTCCATCTACGCCCCCCTGCGTGGGCGCCAGGAGCTGGAGGAGAATGTGGGCGTTTACCTTGAGGATAACTATGAGCAAATCAGCGTGCCTGTGCCACAGTTCGCTGGGAGTGACCCTGCTGACATCATCCATGACTTCCAAAGGGTATGAATCTGTAGGAGCACGCAAACACACACACACACACACACACACACACACACACACACACACACACACATTAGCATTCATATGTTTGTGAGGACTGTACACTCATTTCTAAGGGAAAAAACCCATCAATGACAGCTTTCACACCTACCCCGCTCAAAGCATAAGTGACCAAACAAAATACAAGACTTTTGGCATTTTAAGTTTTTCGATTGCAGTCACAGATTTTTATAAGATTGAGTTTTGAACTGAAAAGGTAGCTCCAAAACGTTAAAATAACCGGTTTGTATCATATTGTGGGAACATTTGGTCCCCAAAATGCAATATGTACATAACACACAATCTACTGTACAATCTAAACCACTAGTACGTTTAATAGTATCAAAAAATATGCTTTGTGTTTTTGTTCAAGCTATGGCCTGAACACCAGTATTAATACACTGCAAATTAATAACAAATCTATTCTTGTATATATATTCCCTGATACGTCAGTTTCTACATATTTTAGGTTCATAAAATTGTAGTTTTTTTTTATTTAGCACAAATCTAGGACAAGTCATGAATCACTTAAAATCCCCAAGCAGCTAATTACTGAGCTCCCTGCTTCTGCTGTGTGTGCATGGAGGTTGGAAGGAGATCTATAAGTCTGTCCAGACTTTGTCCTTAGTTGTTATTATTTTTTAATAGTATTGTTAATTGCTAATTTTGATGTCCATTTTTCATCCTATTTGTTTCTTATAATGCTCATTTTTGGTCTAATCCACTTGCAGGGTCTAACTGCCTACCATGACCTTGCTCTGGACAAGTGCTACATCATCGAGCTTAACACCACGGTGGTCCTCCCCCCACGGAACCTGTGGGACCTCCTGATGAACATCAGGGTTGGTATTTCTCTGTTGTCGCTTAGCCTCGTCATTTTGTCACTGTACTTTTTTTTTTTTAAAGTTCCATCTACTGCACATGCTCAGTCTTTTTTTCCATGTCATGCTGTTTTCCACGACCGCTGATCCAGTACACAGTCGCAGTGGCCTGGAGCCTTTTCCAGGAAACTCAGGGCACCAGGCTGGGGACATTGCAGGGCTCACACACACTCAGTCACCCGAAATTGCCAAGTTAGAGGTGGCAGGTTTACTCGACAGACTTTGGGAGGAGATGTGCATCTTTTGCTCTTTGTGAAGGCAAAACTAAGCTCAGAGTCTAAATTAGTTATTGGCCCGAATGACCTTTTTTACCCATCAGATTAAGAAACAATTTCTCTGTCCATCTATCTTGCTGATCCACTGTCTCACTTCTGAGTCAGAGCCAGCCTGGAGGTTATACCAGGATGTAATGGCAATAGGGCTGGGCACATCGTGTGCCCTACACACACACACACACACACACATACACAGAGCCTCTTATCGAGGGCGATTTACGGCCATTTCCTGTTATGTGCCAGATGCTCCAGGTCTGAGTGGTTCTGACACGATAGCAGTTTGGGGAAACTGGAGAAGTGGCTCATCGTTGGGGTTTGAAATAGGACAAAACGCTGAACCAGCTGCTTGAAAGCTGACTCCGTTGCGGATTATGTCTGCCGTTACCCCCTGTCTCACTTCCCTCATTTTAATACTTTAATCTAATCTGATCTACACTGGTCTGTGGTGGATTTAGGGTTACATCTTTTGCCTTTGGACATTTGCAGAGGGGAAGCTACCTGCCCCAAACCTACCTAGTCAGGGAGGAGATGGTAGTGGCAGGCCGAGTGAGGAACCTCCGATCTCTGGGAATGTTCATCCATCGGCTGTGCAGCGGCAAGGAGACCTTCCGACTACGACGACGCCATTCACGGAGACGTAAGTCACCTGAACTCGAACTGCAGATGTTGGCTGCAAGCAACAGTGGCAATTATAGTTAGCTCTTATACCACAAGGTCTGCCTCATCAACATCTTCGTAACCTGGCAATAAAAACGTTATCTAAAGAGGGCTTCCTGTTAACTGATGAAAACATCGTATTGGCAATGGGGGGTCAGAAAATTAGCAGAAGACTGAATTTAAAATAGATGCACATCTGCCAGGCCTGGTGGGGGAATGATGTATAGCAATGTACAAGCTTTAGGCCGCCGAAGAAAATTATATTGAAGTTCTAACTATTCCCATTGACTTTTACACGATATTGTATTTATTTGTTCCAAAACATTTTTAAACTAAGTCATGATTATTTTAACATGATAAACACAAAGTCAGTAGGGGGTTTGGAGCCAAAGGCTGGGCTGGTTGTAAAATGTGCCGCGTGAGACACTGGACTTCCCCTCAAACAACCGTCACCCATGCTTCTGTTGTTTCCCCACACAGGTATCGAGAAGCGCGATGCACTCAACTGCCATAGAATCCGTCACTTCGACAGCACCTTTGTGGTCGAGACGGTCATCTGCGATTCGGCCTAAAATCCAGAAACTCGGTTCAGTTCATCCACTAAGAACTGGGTTCCGTGCGTGTTGCAGTTGCACTTTACAGCCCGTTGTACTGGATGCTGTCTGAGACCATTTAAATGTCCCTCATCCTTATTTATTAATTCTCTGTCGTCTTATGTTTGTTGAAATAATGTGTGTTTTGTAGGATTTTTCAGTTATTCCTCTAAGAGTAAATGTTCTTTTTTTGTCGTCTTGTTATTTATAACTTTGCTTTTTGCTGTCGGTCGACAAAATGAATGGGCGATTCTGTTATTTATACCAAACATGTCCTGGTAATTTCCATTCCAGTCCTCACTCCTGGGAACTGTAGCGTAAAATATTTCTTAATCCAGTAACAAGATATATGCAGTGTTGGATAAGAATTATGCTGCTTTCTGTGAGAACATGTTCTGTCTATTCTGTATGTTAAAATAGTAAATACAGATTGTACATGATAATGCTGTATTTATTATATAAATGATTTGTATGAAAAATACTTCCATGCATCCGCACTACATCTATGTTAAATAAGCGTTTTGCATGTCATGTAAATGGGCGTCTTTATTTTTAAAGCATACGTCAGATTTGATTTATGGAGTTTTGTTCAACTTATACTTTTGTCTGTGATTGATTTATAAAATTTTCATTATTTGGTTTTTAAAATGCCTTCATCTTCTTCTTCTTTTAAAAAAAAACGTTCACATTTTGTGCAGTTAGACTGTCCCCCAGGAACTTTGTCTCCTGGATTAGGTGTTGATGGAGTAGGCTATAATTTGCGATCTGGATTGTGTAATTAATTTTAGAAATTTCGTTTTGGGTGTCCCAGAAAACCTCATTAGCCTGAGCTTCCCCCAGTGTGGATTAAGCGCTATTTCTAGTATCTGATCTCTTCTGTAACGTCTGGATCGCAGTAGAGATGGGAACAGTAATTCACATAAAATGGTCCTTTTTGTTGTTTTCTCATCCTGCATGTCTGTTAGCCAGAATTTCAATCTCTAAAAAAATAGCATTTTGTAAAACGATTTGAAAAAGACTTGACTTAGAATCTGCTACATTCAGAAAAAGTTATTGGTCGATTTGACCACTCTGAATATAGCTGATTCTAATGTACATCCACTAATCACACCCTTTCATTTACTCTGTTTCCAAAGCTTCTTTATGAATTAATAAACATGTGAATCTAAAGTGTCGTGTCTGTAAACTGGTGCCTTTTTGTTGCCGTATTCACCTGTAGGGCGGAATAACTTGATCACAACATAGCACCATCTACGTAAAAAAGGCTAATTTGCGCTGCTCCTGAGGTAGAAAAATCAATGACAATGCAAATACAATTGTAATTTCAATCAGTAATTACCAAAGAAATTCATAATGACTGTTTATTTAATTATGATGATTATAATGATTAATTGCTGCTTTGCAATGGTTATTATACTATACATGTAATGCAATAATGCAAGCTTGCTTAAGTAATGGGTTTTTCACTTTGAAAATTCGAAGCAGTATAACATATGACAGCTTAATCTGCAAAATTACCGGATAAAGGTGCAGACATGATTCAAGAAATTAGAACTGTTACAGAAACCAACATTAGAAATTTCTGTGCTGATGTTATATGATGTCAGGATAAGTGGAAAGAGGAATAAGGGAATATAGGAGATATAACATGAAGAAAGTAGCTGAAAACAGTTTGTCGAGATGAGGTAGTGAAACCATGAGAACACTCTCATGAGAACCACTTCTACAGGTTGACCCTGCCTTGGAGCTCTATAAGCAGAAGACGCTGGTATATCTGACTCCTCCTTGAACTGCCTGTACACTGGTGCATTTTGTGCTATAAAAGATACCTGTAATTGTTGTTCGGGGAGCAGATCACAAGACACATGAAATACTGATGAGTGTCTGCTCCCCCAAAAGCTTTGAAGTAATAAAGTTTTGTCAAACTCTTAAACAAATCGACTTCTTGAAAATTTCTACCACACCCCATGATGGATCTTGTAGAGCAGTGTTTCTCAACCCGGTCCTCAGGGACCCCCAGACAGTCTACGATTTTGATCCCTCCCAGCTCCCAACACACCTGAACCAGGAATCCTGCTTTATCGGTTATCCGGGAGAGAACAAATACGTGGACTGTCTGGGGGTCCCCGAGGACCGGGTTGAGAAACACTGTTGTAGAGTATCGGTCGAAGGCTATGTGATGCTCTAGGCCAGCTTTGCTGCAAGCACTTCTCATCTGAGGCAAAGAGAGGCCAACTTGCTAAGGCGGCATCCTGTCTGAAGGTGGCGCCATAGGCAGCCCGCATGGGCACCTCAGTCTTCCCTGGTATGCAGTAAACTTTTGGCTTCAATATCTTTGTGAAAAAATGTTTTTTGTGTCTTTAGCATTCAGTCATAATATGCTTATCTATTAGGGATACATATTGGTGAAACTCAAGGACTCCAAATATAATTATTATGGGAACATTGTTCAGAGACTGGCTGTGATTGCAAACTTTTAAACAACAATAAGTTCTTGGATAGAATATGTCATCGTACTGCTTTTATTATTCATAATGCAATAACAAAACAATTATCAATGATTAGAATATACCTGTATTATTAAGGACTTGTACTTTTTTGCATCCATTTTTGCTGACAGAATGGTAAATATTACCAAAATTTTGCATAAAAACACAAATATGCTGTTAATGCTTCTCACTTCCCAAAATAACACAAAATGTGCCAAACGTTTAATGTTGCTATCAAATTTTAATTTAATTTGTCTGCGGAAAATGGTCCTTATGGATTTAAAAGGCTCGCAGGGAGGTTACGTAAAAATGTAGCATACTACAAAACTCTTACAAAAAAGTTGGCATAATGAATACTACACTAAGTATGCAGCATGCAGTATATACTGTTTACAGTATGCAGTACGCTGTATGCAGTATGTGATTTCGGGAACAGCAGGAGTGTATGGCAAAGGTTGTGATAGACATGAACCTTGAATGTTGTTTGTAAAGTGATAAAGACAGGACCTGCTGAAGTACTATTGGTAATAAAACCCAATAAACTTTTGGGTCTAACAGACCCAATGCATCAGGCAGTAACAAAAACTCGAACACCAAACAAGGATTAACATGTAGGTATAATACAAAATACACGTTACTGCATTTCAGCTGTACCAAATGGTAGTGCCTTTGCCTAATTAATGTCATTTGCAATATACATAAAATGCAATTAATTCTGTTACAATTTCCACCAAGTTCACATTCAGGGTGGAACATTTTGAGGTAAATTAACTGTAGCTCTATGAATGATCAACATTTAGCTAGCTAACCTTCTACAAATAAATAGAAGATGTATAACTATATCAGATATGTTTTAAAATGTTTTTTGACTGAACAAACTTCCTCTATGACATAGCTGGTGGACGTTTAAGACCACAAGCAGGATAACATTTCAAAAACTAAAAATGGTAGTAGTGATAGATGAAGATTATCTCAGTTTGTACAACTGAATTCTTATTTAAAAAAATGAAGTCATTTCCTGAAAATGGTCTCGAAGAAACTGAAAGGTGAGAAAGTACATACTAACAGAGTGAAAGATGACTTCAGGGACACACAGTAAATAAAGAAAATAGTAAAAAATGGTAAGAAATGACTATAGTTTGACCCAATTTGTATGTATGATAAGAGGCAATTTAGTACATAAGATAATTAAAGAATATTTTGTGATTTTTATCATTTGCTAGGTGAAGGTTCTTGTGGAAGTTGATTACTTTGCATGGAAGATATAATAAAATTCAATGCATATATAAATAAAAAGGCATGTAAAACATACAATAGTATTTTAAATATCTATTATCTCTCTTTAAGTGACAAAGAAGACCTAAATATATAATTTAAGTCATTTGTTATAAATATGTGACTCATTTTAGAGAAAATATGAGTAAGCAAATCACTGGGACAGAAAATGCATTGTATAAAAGGAAATGACCAACCTGCCATGTTGGCTGCACTCAAATTAGGAGGGTTAGAGTAAACCATCCATAGCTGCTGATCCTATACAGGGTTAGGGTTAGGGTAGCCCATCCATAGCTGCTGATCCTATACAGGGTTAGGGTTAGGGTAGCCCATCCATAGCTGCTGATCCTATACAGGGTTAGGGTTAGGGTAGCCCATCCATAGCTGCTGATCCTATACAGGGTTAGGGTTAGGGTAGCCCATCCATAGCTGCTGATCCTATACAGGGTTAGGGTTAGGGTAGCCCATCCATAGCTGCTGATCCTATACAGGGTTAGGGTTAGGGTAACCCATCCATAGCTGCTGATCCTATACAGGGTCACAGAGTCTGTCCCAGCAGCTATGCGCATAAGATAGGTAATAATTCAGGATCTGGTCCCAACCCATAACAGGGCATTCATACACCTATGGATAATCTGGCAACTGTAATTCACCTTAGCATGTTTATGGGCTGTGGGAAAGACCAGAGAACATGGAGGAACCTCATGACGACACGGGGAAAACAAAATCCAAGACACACAGAGCCTGGGCAGAGACTCGAACCTGTGTTTGTACAGGTGTGTGGCCACAGGGTTAATCACAGAACCATAGTACCCCCCCCCCCCAAGGTTGATGATAGCTGCCTGCTATGTTACGAGTGATATTTCTGATTTTTCACTGGAAACGTAGGCTTACTAATTCCAAGTCTACCAGTTAAAGTATATACACTATATTGCCAAAAGTATTGGGACACCCCTTCAGATCAGTGAATTCAGGTGTTCCGATCACTTCCATAGCCACAGGTGTATAAAATGAATCACCTAAGCATGCAGACTGCTTCTACAAACATTTGTGAAAGAATGGGTCGCTCTCAGGAGCTCAGTGAATTAAAGCATGGTACCGTGATAGGATGCCACCTGTGCAATAAGTCCATTTGTGGTCTTTTATGAACTAAATATTCCACCATCAACTGTTAGTTGTATAATAACAAAGTGGTAGCAATTGGGAACAACAGCAACTCAACCACAAAGGGGTAGGTCACGTAAAATCACAGAGGGGGGGCAATGCATGCTGAGACGCACAGAAGTCACCAACTGTCTGCAGTGTGGCCTTCAGATTATCTCAAGAACATTGCATAGAGAACTTTATGGAATGGGTTTCCATGGCTGAGCAGCTGCATCCAAGCCTTACATCACATCACCAAGTGCAATGCAAAATATTGGATGCAGTGGTGTAAAGCACACTGCCACTGGACTCTAGAGCAGTGGAAACGTGTTCTCTGGAGTGACGAATCACACTTCTCTGTCTGGCAATCCAATGGACAAGTCTGGGTTTGGCAGTTGCTAGAAGAACGGTACTTGCCTGACTGCATTGTGCCAAGTGTAAAGTTTAGTGCAGGGGGGTTATGGTGTGGGTTGTTTTTCAGGAGTTGGGCTTGGCCCCTTAGTTCCAGTAAATGGTACTCTTAATGCTGCAGCATTGAAATCCATTTTGGACAATTTCATGCTCCCAACTTTGTGGGATCAGTTTGGGGATGGCTCCTTCCTGTTCCAACATGACTGCGCACCAGTCCAGGTTCATAAGGACATGAATGAGTGAGTCTGTTGTGGAGGAACTTGATTGGTCTGCACAGAGTCCTGACCTCAACCTGACAGAACACCTTTGGGATGAATTAGCCAGGTCTTCTCGTCCAACACCAGTGCCTGACTTCACAAATGCTCTCCTGCAGAAGAATGGTCAAAAATTCCCATAAACACACTCCTAAACCATGTGGACAGCCTTCCCAGAAGAGTTGAAGCTGTCAAGGCTGCAAAGGGTGGGCCAGCTCCATATTAAAGCCTATGTATTAAGAATGGGATTAAAGTTCACGTGTGTGTAAAGGCAGGAGACCCCATACCTCCTGTGCTTTACCTATAAGCTTGCGTTACAGGAGCAAAGACCAGACCTACTTTTGCCACTGCATTGTGATAGCGATCATTTCAAAAACAGGAATCTTGACGGCATTACTGGTAAATCTTTTAATAAATTCCAAATAGCCCAGAACTCTGCCACCCACCTCTGACACACTGGCTCCTACCAACACATCACACCCATACTTCAGAGCCTGTACTGTCTCCCTGCTGTGACATCCACTTTAAACCATTCAAAGCCTTTACTAAACCATTTTTTTTGCTCAAACGTATAACCTTCATCTATAATATGTTTTTTCATTTTTTCTGTTTATGTAAGCGTCTCTGAGAGCTTAGAAAGCCCTATATATCCATCCATCCATCCATTATCCTCCGCTTATCCGGGGTCGGGTCGCGGGGGCAGCAGTCTCAGCAGGGAAGCCCAGACTTCCCTCTCCCCGGCCACTTCATCCAGCTCCTCTGGGGGGATCCTGAGGTGTTCCCAGGCCAGCCGGGAGACATAGTCTCTCCAGCGTGTCCTGGGTCCTCCCCGGGGTCTCCTCCCAGTGGGACATGCCCGGAACACCTCCCCAGGGAGGCGTCCCGGAGGCATCTGAATCAGATGCCCGAGCCACCTCATCTGGCTCCTCTCGATGCGGAGGAGCAGCGGCTCTACTCTGAGTCCCTCCCGAATGACTGAACTCCTCACCCTATCTCTAAGGGAGAGCCCAGCCACCCTGCGGAGGAAACTCATTTCGGCCGCTTGCACCCGCGATCTCGTCCTTTCGGTCCTTTCGGTCACTACCCATAGCTCATGACCATAGGTGAGGGTAGGAACGTAGATCAACTGGTAAATCGAGAGCTTCGCCTTTTGGCTCAGCTCTCTCTTCACCATGACAGACTGATGCAGCGCCCGCATGACTGCTGACGCCGCCCCGATCCGCCTGTCGACCTCCCGTTCCATCGTTCCCCCACTCGTGAACAAGATCCCGAGATACTTAAACTCCTCCACTTGGGGGAGGACCCCATCCCCAATCCGGAGAGAGCATTCTACCCTTTTCTGGCTGAGAACCATGGTCTCGGATTTGGAGGTGCTGATTCTCATCCCAGCTGCTTCACACTCGGCTGCGAACTGCCCCAGTGAGAGCTGAAGGTCACGGTCCGATGAGGCCAACAGAACCACATCATCCGCAAAAAGCAGAGACCTAATCCTGAGGTCACCGAACCGGACACCCTCAACGCCCTGGCTGCGCCTAGAAATTCTGTCCATTAAAGCTATGAACAGAATCGGTGACAAAGGGCAGCCCCGACTTATTGCCGCCCATGCGGACCAGGCTCTGGCACCGGTCATACAGGGACCGAACCGCCCTTAAAAGGGGGCCTGGAACCCCATACTCCCGGAGCACTCCCCACAGGACTCCCCGAGGGATACGGTCGAATGCCCTCTCCAAGTCCACAAAACACATGTAGACTAGTTGGGCAAACTCCCATGAACCCTCCAAAACCCTGCTGAGAGTATAGAGCTTGTCCACTGTTCCACGGCCAGGGCGAAAACCAAAATGCTCCTCCTGAATCCGAGGTTCGACAATCCGGCGGACCCTCCTCTCCAGGACCCCCGAATAGACCTTACCAGGGAGACTGAGGAGTGTGATCCCCCTATAGTTGGAGCACACCCTCCGGTCCCCTTTCTTAAAGAGGGGGACCACCACCCCGGTCTGCCAGTCCAGAGGCACTGCCCCCGATGTCCACGCGATGCCGCAGATGCGTGTCAGCCAGGACAGCCCCACAGCATCCAGAGCCTTGAGGAACTCCGGGCGAATCTCATCCACCCCCGGGGCCTGGCCACCGAGGAGCTTTTTGACCACCTCAGTGACCTCCGCCCCAGAAATAGGCGAGTCCACCACCAAGTCCCCACACTCTGCTTCCATATCGGAAGGCGTGTCAGTGGGATTGAGGAGGTCTTCGAAGTATTCCTTCCACCGACCCAAGACGTCCCGAGCTGAGGTCAGCAGCACACCATCCGCACCATAAATAGTGTTGATGCTGCACCGCTTTCCCGCCCGGAGCCGCCGGATGGTGGACCAGAATCTCCTCGAAGCCGTCTGGAAGTCGTTCTCCATGGCCTCGCCAAACTCCTCCCACACCCGAGTTTTTGCCTCAGCAACCGCCAAGGCCGCATCCCGCTGTCAGCTGCATCTGGAGTCCCACAGGCCAAAAAGGCCCGATAGGACTCCTTCTTCAGCTTGACGGCATCCCTTACCACCGCTGTCCACCAGCGGGTTCGGGGATTGCCGCCGCGACAGGCACCGACCACTTTACGGCCGCAGCTCCAGTCAGCCGCCTCCACAATGGAGGCACGGAACATGGCCCATTCGGACTCGATGTCCCCCGCCTCCCCCGGGATATGGGAGAAGTTCTGCCGGAGGTAGGAGTTGAAACTCTCCCTGACAGGGGGTTCTGCCAGACGTTCCCAGCAGACCCTCACTATACGCTTGGGCCTACCAGTTCTGGCCGGCTTCCTCCCCCACCAGCGGAGCCAACCCACCACCAGGTAGTGATCAGTTGACAGCTCCGCCCCTCTCTTCACCCGAGTGTCCAAGACATGCGGCCGCAAGTCCGACGACACGACTACAAAGTCGATCATCGAACTGCGGCCTAGGGTGTCCTGGTGCCAAGTGCACATATGGACACCCTTATGCCTGAACATGGTGTTCATTATGGACAATCCGTGACGAGCACAGAAGTCCAACAACAAAACACCGCTCGGGTTCAGATCGGGGGGGCCGTTCCTCCCAATCACGCCCCTCCAGGTCTCACTGTCGCTGCCCATGTGAGCATTGAAGTCCCCCAGGACTTCAGTGCTCTCCAACACCCCTTCCAAGGACTCCAAAGAGGGTGGGTATTCTGAACTGCCGTTTGGCGCATAAGCGCAAACAACAGTCAGAACCCATCCCCCCACCCGAAGGCGAAGGGAGGCTACCCTCTCGTCAACTGCGGTAAACCCCAATGTAAAGGCACCCAGCCTGGGGGCAATCAGTATGCCCACGCCCGCTCGGCGCCTCTCCCCGCGGGCAACTCCAGAGTGGAAAAGGGTCCAACCCCCCTCAAGGAGACCCAGAGTTCCAGAGCCCAAGCCGTGCGTCGAGGTTAGTCCGACTATATCTAGCTGGAACTTCACAACCTCGCGCACCAGCTCAGGCTTCTTCCCCATCAGAGAGGTGATATTCCTTGTCCCTAGAGCTAGCTTCTGTAGCCGAGGATCGGACCGCTAAGGTCCTTGCCTTCGGCCGCCGCCCAGATCACATTGCACCCGACCCCTATGGCCCCTCCCATGGGTGGTGAACCCATTGGAAGGGGGACCCACGTGCCCTGTTCGGGCTGTGCCCGACCAGGCCCCATGGGTGTAGGCCTGGCCACCAGGCGCTCGCCATCGAGCCCCACCCCCAGGCCTGGCTCCAGGGGCGGGCCCCAGTGACCCGCGTCCAGGCAAGGGAAATCGTGGTTCCAAAATCTTCTTCTTCATAAAGCCCTATATAAATAGAAGGTATTATTATTATCATTACTATTATTATCATTGAAAGTAAGTATTGATTTCACTTTCCTAAAGATGGAGACTAAAGCAATGTGTCTGCTAATTCAAAATCTGGTATCCTTGGGTTGCTACCCTGAGACGGATGCTTATAGTGAGGAGGAATTTCACCGAGATGCTGACGTGGCTTTGGGACTGGAGGAGCACTGCTGGCAGGCAGGGGGGCACTTAGGGGAAGCAGCTCTCGACTGAGCATACGTCTCCTTCAGCCTTGCCTTCCTGGTCTTGACTGGCTCTGTGATTGCTTGTGATTGCGGATGGTTGCTGCTAGATCCAGACCGCTGGTTTTTTGAAGCAGTGTCTACTTAAAAGGCTGCCACACACCTTTGAAACCTTTTGCATGAAGAAGAAAATGATGTTTAAATAGTGTAATGACCACTATGCTTGAAAAGGATAAATAAATGTTTATCTGTTTTTGTGAAAATACACATTATTTTGTAATAGGGGAAAACAGAGAATGCATATCTAAGGTAACACTATGAAATACTAGCCACACCACAACCCCCATTTCCTCTGGGTATTCTTAGTAAAACTGGGTAAACAACCAACAACAGTAATCACGATTAACATGTGAATATACCATGGGCAGGTGGATGTTAAGATGGGGAAGCACAGTGTCGACAGCCGGCAGAATATTTTTTTCTTTCTATATTTCTATATTTTAGCTGATCAGCTACTTGCATATGTAAATTCTGCTCTGCTTTCATTTTGTAAGAAATAATCTATCCTGTCATACCAGTATATGGCTTCTTGTCAAGTGATTTGACCATTTAAAATTCATACATTATTAAAAAAAAAACAAACTAGTCTACTGAAAATTTCTAAACTTTCACTGAAAATTTAACAAGCGATCAAATTCAAAATTCAGTGATAACGACTTTACAATATTCACAAATGCCAGTGGTTGAAGATGACATGTGAAACAATAAACTGTCACTCTGGGTTGCAACAAAACGCTCCTGTACCCCTGCATGTGACAGAATGAATGAAAACTATGAGTCAGCACCCCTGACTGTACGAGAAACCTGTCAGTCATGAGCATTAATGTCATTGGTAGTTTATCCTGTCTTGTTGAGACGTCTCCCAGTCATCATGCAGAGGAATCTGGCTTCCAATATCAGACTGCAAGTATATTTGTCAAATCAGTATTGCCTAAGTAAAAGCTAGATGTGAATCTAGGTCCATTTCCAGGGGCTGCATCCTTAGAAGGACCCGGTCTAGGAAGGCATTGCCTTTGTAGGCTGCATTATTCAAAGGTCAAACTGAAAGCTTTTGACAAATGGAATGGTCTGGCTGTGACAAGCTGTTCCCGCCCCTAACCTTGAGTCACGAAGCACTCCTCCTATTGTCTAACTGGGACACACCCGCTTTACCTCTGCACAGCGGATCTTGGGATATGTTGGGATACAAAGGATGCACCAGGTTGTATTTAAGAGGGTTCGAGGGATTCAAAGGATTTATTTGTCACATGCAAGATACACAGTCAGACCATAAGTGTGAAACGTAGGTGGTCAACAGTGATATCAAAAAGACACTACAAGTAACAATATGATGATAAATACACATAAATAGTGAAAGTTATATGGAAAAAAGTGTTAGATTGTGAAATAAACAGGGCTTAGATGTGCAACACAGTGCTAATACAGTGTGAACACAGCAGAGGTGGCAATTTCAGGTCCAGAAAGTAAAAATCCAGATCATGATTTACTTTCAACAAACCAGATGAGTACTCTGTGACTGGTTGGTTGAAAGTAAATCATGGTTTGGATTTTTTACTTTCTGGATCTGAAAATGCCAGCCCTGGAACACAGTGTGAGGTGCATAAAGGAGAGGATATGAGTTAAAGTGTCAGTCAGGTATTAAACATGGGCGGAGGCTAGAAGCTCCTTCTCAGCCTCTCAGTTCTTACAGAGACAGGAGATTCACTTATCAGACCTCAGCCTGGTCAGAAGGCGGTTGGTTGAATTTCTGCAGAGCCCTGTGGTCCATAGCGATCAGTGAGCAGCACTTTGTTTAGTAAGTTAGAAACACTGTTAATTACAAAATAAAAAGAATTTACATTAATATATATATATATATATATATATATATATATATACACACACACACACACACACACACACACACAGTGAGGGAAATAAGTATTTGACACCCTGCTGAATTCTTAAGTTGACCCATTAATAAAGAACTGAGATGTCTGTCATTTCACTGGTATGTTTATTTAAACAGCAAAAGGTAGATTAGTAACAAAACAAGCAAGAAAAAATCATTATGTAACAGTTGCATACCAATTTGTCATTTATCTAGGGAAATAAGTATTTGATCCCTTAGAACACATACTTTAGTATTTGGTGGAATAATCATTGTTTGCAAGCACAGCTGTCAAACATTTCTTGTAGTTGGTCAGCAGGATTGTGTGCAGATCATCAGGAATTTTCATCCACTCCTCTTTGCAGATCTCCTTCAAATCTTTAAGGTTTTTAGGCTATCACTTGCATAGATGAAGCTTGGATTCCCTCCATAGATTTTCTATGGGATTAAAGTCCGGAGACTGGCTATGGCCCCCATGACCATAATGTGCTTCTTCTTGGTTCACTTCTTTGCTGCCTTATCCATATGCCTAGGGTGGTTGTCTTACTGGAAGATCCACCCTCTGAAGGGGTGGCTGAAGGGAGGAGGTTCTCATCCAAGATTTTACGGTACATGGCCCCGTCCATCTTTCCTTCGATGCGGTGCAGCCGTCCTGTACCCTTGGCAGAACACCCCCAAAGCATAATGCTTCCACCTCCATGTTTGACAGTAGGCATGGTGTTCCTAGTCAGCATTCTTTTTCCTCCAAACACAGCGAGTAGAGTTGATGCCAAACAGCTTGATTTTCGTCTCATCTGACCACATAACATTCTTTCAAGCCTCATTGGAATTATCCAGGTGTTCACTGGCATACTTCAGACGGGCCTGAACATGGGCCCTCTTGTGCAGGGCTACTTTGCGAGCACTGCAGGATTTCAAACCGTAGCGGCAGGATGTGTTACCGATGGTTTTCTTGGTAACTGTGGTCCCTGCTGCTTTGGTATCATTAGCGAGCTCCTCCCATGTATATCAGGCGTCAGCCCTCACCATTCTTAAGATCAGTGATGCTGCATGAGATAAAATCTTCCTTGGGGCCACAGACCGAGGGAGATTGATAGTTACTTTGTCTTTTTTCCATTTGCGAATAATTACACCAACAGTTGTCACTTCCTCACCAGGCTGCTTGCTGATGGTAATGCAGCCGATTCCACCTTTGTGAAAGTCAAGAATCTTTTCTCCGATGTCCTTAGACGTCTCTTTGGTATTTCCCATGGTGATGAGGCTGAAGACGTAGACAGGCTAGTGACCCAAGAATACTATTTAACAAATTAGTGCCATTAAATGACAATGATGGCTTGTTATCTGTTAATACTTAATTAAGAACTACTTGTGTTGTGTTAGTGCAAATGTACTTGACCTAATTTCTTGCTGGCTTGTAGGGGATCAAATACTTATTTCCCTAGATAAATGACAAATTGGTTTGCAACTGTTACATAATGATTTTTACTTGCTTGTTTTGTAAATAATTTATCTTTTGCTGTTTAAATAAACATGCCAGTGAAATGACAGACTTCTCAGTTCTTTATTAATGGGTCAACTTAAGAATTCAGCAGGGGGTAAAAATACTTATTTCCCTCAATGTATATATTGAATATAGAATTCAATTCTTTTTTGCCAACCTTGCTTCCTGTGCAGTCCTAAACCAATCACTTTTGGACTGAACTGTGGGACTGAAGCAGAGTTTACAGTAACAAATAGATTGTAAATACTGCTCTGGAAAAAATTTGCAACATTTTCAGTTTCACTCATTTTGCACTTTATGGGTCTGTGCCTGTGTAAAACACATTTTTTTGCAAACTGCTGCCTGGCCCTTCCTTTCTTCTCATTCATGAAGGGTTTCTTCTTATTCTTCCTGTTCGTTTTGACGGTCACTTGATGTCACCCTAAGATTCATGAGACCAATACTCAACCCGTGACAGTCCAGGACCGGGTGTCAGCATGCCCGGCACAGGAGAGACCAATACTCAGCCCATGACAGTGCAGGACCGGGTGTCAGCATGCCCGGCCCAGGAGAGACCAATACTCAGCCCGTGACAGTCCAGGACCGGGTGTCAGCATGCCCGGCCCAGGAGAGACCAATACTCAGCCCGTGACAGTCCAGGACCGGGTGTCAGCATGCCCGGCACAAGAGAGACCAATACTCAGCCCGTGCACAGTCCAGGACAGGGTGCCACCATGCCTGGCCAAGGAGAGGCCTGTCATGTCTGGCGCAGGTGAGCCCTCCTCCCCTTCTCAGGTTGTAATACCCAATCAATCACATCTGAGAGCCCCATCTGGAGAAAGCTGATCCACCCGCACCCCAGGCTCCCAGCCTGGAGAAGGCCGCTCAGCCATCACTCTGAACCGCATGGCTCCCTCTGGCCCCATCGGGTCCTCAGCATCCTTCGGTCCTACCGGCTCCCCGAGACCCTCGCATTCTACATCCTGGGGGAGAGTCCTCTCCACAGAAAAGCAGGTTGACAAGGGCCCACTTTCCACATCTATTCTACGGCTCTCCAGGGTCTGGAGGACTCGCCAAACTGCTTTCAATGCCACCCAATTGTGCCTAGTCTTGTGCCCCGATGTCTTGTTCAGCATCTGTTGTTCCCCACTGTGTTTCCTCTTTAGCTCTTTCCTTTGTGCCATGCAGTGTAGCAGAACCAGGATTAAACCAAGATTTAAAAATTCAGATTGGTAAAAAATATAGAGCAGTCTTTTAATTTTTTCAAACCTTTTTACTAAATATTTCTATCCACTTTCAGCAATAAACTACTTACAAAATAGCATATTAATATAAGGTATTCAAGTTCCAATTTTACTATATAATGTGCTCAATTTGGAACAGGAGGCTCTGGAATGGTACATTTGAGAAATCTTATTGATGTCCCACAATCTCCTCATCATCACTTCCTTTTCGCACTTTTGCAAGTCATGCATTTTCTTTTTAAGCACTATATTTTCTGCGCGCCAGCAAAAGTCAAAAGATAAATGACACATTATAGACATTCTCTGGCAATATTTAGACTCTTTCCAATTGACTTCATGCATATTCATGCAAAGAACATATGGTGTTTTATATATAGTAGTGAAGCCACCTCTGTGCTACTTCTCTAAAAACAGTCTGCATAGCAGTCGGTGGCAGCTCTGCCTAAGGTTGGGAATCATGAAAAAAAAATAAAGCACAAGCGACATGGATGAGGCAGATGAAACACTTTACTCTCAGAGGTGGGGAGGTGCTCAGCGCAATCCCACGGAAGGTTTGAGACACTATGAAAATTACGTTGCTACCTTAAACCTGTTACTAAACATCTTTGATTGCAAAAGGGACAAATAATAAAATAAAAACAACCTCGGTCAGGGTTAGCTTGGGGGGAGCCAACCTCAGTCACAACGAGGCAGAAGTATGCGATGTGATGCATATTAGGGTGATCCTGTGTCCTGCTTTTCATTGACTCCTCCTCTTTTTGGGACCCAAAAATGGCTGAAATGTCTGGGATTTCACTTTGGTTCATGCTGGCATCCTTTCTGTGTGTATATTTGCATTGCTTTGATGCCTCTCTTTGCATCCTGCTCCAGCGTACCCTTTACTGCAAAGCCAAATATGGTAATACACATAATACACATACACATGCTATGGGCATTTTAGAGACAACCCTTTATCAAAGTGCGTGTCTTTGGGCTACTGGGCTTTGTGCAGCTGGGTGAGAGCTTGCAAACTACACACACCCAGAGCAGAGGCACGACTCAAACCTCCAACCCTGGAGTCAACAGTGGAGCTCCCTGAACCAGCCCAGAGAAAAGAAATCATCCAAATGTTTTTAAGATACCTGACACACTGCAGAATAACAGACACACACGATAGTCATCATAGTCTTTTCTGCTTAACTTTTCATTTTGTTAAATAATTTTCATGCTTTTGCAGCACAAAGCATCAAAGTTTATTATATGCAATCAAAGTTTATTGTACTGGTATCAATCATAGACAGTCATGGAATCAGACAATAACAACACCAGGATTGGGAAACAAAGCAATGGTAATGAATGCAGGCATGGCACTAGAAGATAACTGATTATTGATTGCTTCTTGCAAACTTTTCTTAGATATCTAACAAATAATTTTGTGAAATTTATGGAACTGCGCAAAAATACAGATATACAAGATAATAGCTTTGAAAGGAAATTGGCTTACACACATTACAAAAAAGTTACATGAACAAAAACTATATTTCTGCTTTATACCCTTTTGGGGCACTTTCTACTGAGAAAACCTGCATGACAAATAATGAAAATGCAAAAACATCTTTTATGGCGATCTCCATTGTAAATATTAAGTGTTTAATGAGTGTCTCTTACTAGGTCATTGTTGTCATCATGCTCGCTTCTGTTTTGTTGCTTCTCTTGATTTGTTTGGTCGTGATGTAGTAGATGAGAGGATCCAGACAGCTGTTGGTGCTGGCTAGACACATGGTGATGGTTTGGGCGAAGAAGAAGTCTGTGGTCCAAGAGACCCACTTGACCTTCTGCAGTCCAAATAGGATGAAAGCCACATGGAACGGTATGAAGCATATAGAGTAGATGAAAAGATTGGCCATGAATATACAGATAACTTGGTTCTTATCCATCATCGTGGAGGAGATGGTCCTCAGCTTCCGAATCACCGTCAGTGTGCAGCCCAGGATGATGGTGAAGGGGATGGCAATCCCCATCACTGTGACCACCAGGAGAATATAGAAGCCAATTATCCACTCCTCCTTACTATAATGCTCAAAACAGCGGAACACATTGCAATTGCTGTCCCAAGTGTACCTGTGGTTGATGACAACGGGCACAGACAGGGCTAGGATCATGCCCCAAACCAGACCACAGGCCAGCCAAGCGATGGTGGGAGTGCGCAGTGCCCGAGAGCGTAGAGGATAGACCAAAGCGAGCAGGCGATCCACACTGATGAGCATGATGAAGAGGGAGCTGGAATACAAGCTGACGGAGAAGAGCATCCCTTCGATCCTACAGGCTGTGTTTCCGAAATGCCACGTTGCCGTGATGAAATAGATGATCCTCAGAGGCAATGACAACGTGAACAGGAGGTCTGACATCGCCAGGTTGGCCATGTAGATCACAGGGACCGTGTGCAGACCGAGTCTGCGGATGAAGATCCAGAGCCCAGCGGCATTGAGAGGAAGGCCCACGGCAAAGACCATGCTGTAGATCACGGAGAACAGGGGATATCTGAAGTCTTTGCTGCAATTCTGAGTTTCGTTTTCATTGGGCATCGCTCGCTGGCTTCTGAAGTCTGTGAGGCTTGGAGGGAGGCACGATTCTGTCTGCATGGGCCACCACGTAAGTGTGATAATGAGGAAACAGGAAGTTCAAGGCTAGATCTTCCAGATCTCTGTTAAGGTCCTCCTTCACTTTTTGGTTTGTTGACCAACTTCTCTACAGTCAGGACCAATTGAATATAATGGACCCAATATCCTACATATTGCTAGATGTCTTTATTCTAAAAAAAGAACATTATGGATGGTTGATAGTTATTTTGCAGTGAATCGAGAATATCTATAGTGATATCAAGTGAAAACAAAACCAAAAAAATCTAGATACTGTTGCAATGACAACAATGTATTCAGGGGTGCCCGAACTTGTATGGGGGCCCTAGGTTGACATGGGTAGGGGGCCCCCCAGGGGTCCAATTTTTTGGAGCTGAAAGATAAATGTGAGGAAATTAAAAACATCAATAATGTGTTAATGAAAGGCCTGGGTGCCAGCAGTAACACTTACTGATCAGGGTGGAGGTGGGGTCACTGTCGATAAAATTCGCTGATCGGGGGAGCGGGGTATCATGCAGGGGGACTGATCAGCCAAATTTAAGATATATTATTAAACATTATAATATTTGAACTTAAATTCTTATAAAAATGGCTTGGAGTGGACATTTGTTATGAGTTTTGTTACTAAAATAAAAAAAAGTTGAAATAGGGGCCCTCAAGAGGGCCGGGCCCTGGGTAGTTCGCCCCCCCCCCCCCCCCCTTCCAAAACTTCACTCCTGAATGTAGTCCCCAGACCACCCAGTCACTCCCAGTCTAATCCCCGTTCCTCCACACTCCCAACTTCTATCTCTAGCATTCCCTACACTTAACTTGGACATTATTTAATTTTTTATACTGTCAAACTGTCCATAGATTACATGAATGCCACCCTATACAGTATTTTGTTGGCATTTTCTACATATTCTGATATTTTGTAAATTTTGGTTGGGGGAGGGGCACAATGAAATCTGCCCAAAAATGACAAGAGTATAACAAAACTGTAACCGTAATTACGCTCAGGCATCCCCTACTCTCTGTGCCTGAAATTCAGCAGTGACTAGTGCCAGGGCTGGGAAACCATGTCCCAGGTCGCAGGGCTTTAAAACATGCTTAGAATATTATATTAGGCAAAGCTCCAGGGGGCAGCATGGGCAGTCACACAGTCGATGTATGATTAAAAAATGAGTTTCGTATCCCATCAGAATTAGCTAGTCAAATCACTCAACAAGCTACATACTAAACACCCCTATAGGTAGAACTAACCCCATCTGAACAGAGCTTCATATTACATTTTAGCATAATATGATTAAACTGCTTCCTTGGGTCAGGAGTCATCATGGAGGAAGCATCTCAAGGAATGTGAAGTTGAGTTTTATTCAATAAATTTAGTAATAATTCTGTGGGTGGCACAGTGGTGCAGTGGTTATCAATGTTGTCTCACACCTCTGGGACCAGGGTGCACTCCAACTCTATGTGTATGAAGTCTGCATGTTCTCCATGTGTTGTCATGCATTTTCCCCAAAGACAAGATGAGATTACTATGTTCACAAGATAAAGTGTATTCTGCAGCTGCCCTTTCCGTCCTTTGCTGCTATCTAGTGCTGTTGCTTCAGTTTTAGATGTAGATCTTCATCCACATAATATTTTTTGTGAAGTGGTAATAAGGTCAAATCTAGAACTATAAGACCATTGAATACTTTTTTAGTTATCATGTTCACAAGATCAAACATCTTCCGAGGTCACCCTTCACTTTGCTACCACTATCTGGTGTTGCTTAAATTTTTGTGCAATTAGTCTCAAAATTTGATTAGGTTCAGACCTTCACCAATACAATATGTCTGGAAGCTCCAAAAATATTTGTCTAATACTTTTTGAGTTATTGTGATTATGAGAACGTGTCAGTGGTGGAAACAGACATCGAAAACCATTTGTATTCCCCAATATTGCAACATGAGAGATGGCATGTGTGTCTGTTTACATTGTCTAAAAATCCATAGAAAATGATAATATCTTTACAGAAATTAAGGGCAATTTACAGTTCACCTGAACCTAGTTTGAACCTGCAACCCCAGGAATGTGAGCAATGAGTCATGTTCAATTATTTAACTTTCATGGTAAAACAAAATCTTTCACAGTCTGCCATTTATGATACAAACCTCTCACAGAAAAGTAGTGTAATAGAAAACTCTAGTCCTTATATGTCTTCCAGTTTTAATTTATAGGTTTTAAGTTACTATCTTACAACCGCAAATCAGAAAATTTGGGACAGTAAGGATAATGTAAATAAAAAAATGCAGTGATTCAGAAACTTACTTTGACTTTTATTTTATTGCAGACAGAAGGAACCCAAGATATTTCATGTTTTGTCTGGTCATCTTTCATTTGTTATTATAAACACATTCCTGTATTTCAGGCCTGCGACACATTCCAAAAAAAACTTGGAACAGGGGCAATTGAGGGCTATAGTAATGACGTAATCATGATGTGGTAGAAAAACAGTATCTATGAAAGGTTAAGTCTTTGAGGAGCAAAGATGGGCTGAGGATCTCCAGTTTGTCAACAAATGTGTGAGAAAATTATTGAAATGTTTAAAAACAATGTTGATGAAAAAAAATGGAAGCAATTTGAATATTTCTTCCTCTACAATGCATAATATTAAACGATTCAACGAATCTGGAGGAATTTCAGTGCATAAATGGCAAGGGTGTAAGTCTAAGCTGAACACCTATGATCTCTGATCCCTCAGGTGGCACTGCATCAAGAACCGCCATTCATTAATAACTGATATAACCACACGGGCAAGGGATTACTATGGCAACCCTTTGTCAAGCAGTCTAATATGGAGTCACATTCAATGCCACTTAAAACCTTACAGCTCAAAAAAAAAGCCTTATGTTAACCATGTTCAGAAGCGACATTGACTTCTCTGGGCTCGGAGGCATCTGGGATGGACCGCTGCATAGTGGAAATGTGTATTGTGGTCAGACGAATCCGTATTCCGAATCATTTTTGGAAGGAATTGACACCGGTGCTCTTGGCAAAGGTAATTTACACGTCTATGACGGCAGTTTTAATGCAAAAAAGTACATTCAGATTTTAGAGCAACATACACTGTTGTCAAGACATGTTTTCAAGGGACTTCCATGCATTTTTCCACAAGACAATTCCAAACCAACATTGCAAAGTCAAGGCTGCAGAAGAAGAGGATATGGGTGCTGGGTTGGGCCTGCATGCAGTACTGACCTGCCCTCAAGAGAGAATATGTGGAAAACATTGAATCTGAAAATGCGACAACTTTGACCCCATACTGTTACACACCTTAAGACACATTTGCAGTAGGAATAGGACAAAATAACACCCGAACTACTGCATCGGTTGGTATCCTCAGTACCGAAACGTCTTTTAAGTGTTGTGAGAAGGAATGGCAACATTATAAAGTGGCGAATTCTTCACTGTCCCAATTTTTTCTTGGAATGTGTTGCAGGCCTGAAATGCAGGAATGGATGTATATTAACAAACAAAATGAAGCTGACCAGACAAAACATGAAATATCTTAGGTTCATACTGTCTGCAATGAAAAAAAAGTAAGAGTAAGTTTCTGAATCACTACATTTTTTTTCTGAGTTTATATCGCTAGATATTGTCTACTCCTTCAAAAGGTCAGAGTCAATTTTTTAGATAAATAATACCCCCATTTAGTCTCTAAGGTGGAGTGATGCCTCTGAGCCTAGGCACCTGTGCCAGCAATTGAAAGGTTGCTGGTTTGATTCCTGTGAATGCCTAGAGTGATTTTACTCCATTTGGCCCTGAACAAGGCCCTTAACCGGCAATTCCTTTCTCCTCGGTATGACAGTAACCTTCATCCAGCTTTGCAAGCAGGTCCTCCAGATTTCAGATGACAGGATTGGCACTTCTGACCAGTGTGGTGCTGAGGTATCACCTATTGCAAGGTTCTCATCCTTGAGGTGGTCTGTTGTGTGATTGGTGTGGCAACGCGCTGTAATCAGCACATGCTCCTCACTGATTGTAAGGTTAGCCTGAAATTTCCTCTGAAAAAATGTTTTAAATCTGTTTCAGTCGTCCACGTAGCTTTAATAACCTTCTAAAAAAAACAATACTACAATCTGGAGCTTTTATATCCAGCACAATACACATTGCACATTTATACAAAAGTATTCTTTGGGTATTTTTAGGCTTTTGAGCGATGATGAAAGGCCAGCAGCGACGAGGTGGCGGTTTGGCATTCGGAGGCCGTGAATAGCTGTACATCCTCTTCTGTTTATTTACCACATCTGTGACAAGGAAGTTACCCAGTATAAATGAAACATGTCTTCTTTCGTGGTACGTGTCAGCAAAGAGATGAACAAGAGAGTCATTCTTTAGTTGCAAATAAGCTTTATATAAATATATATTTCACACTTATTTGACAAAAAAATGTCTCCAGACAGGCAGGCAGTGCAGAAATAAGTGGGAAAAAAATCATTAAAAGAAAAACAAATAACCTGTATCATCAGTAAATATACTGAGTAAATGAAAGGCAAAGCCCAGGGTTTCGGGTAGCATTGTGCAGCAGGTAATACTGTTGCTCCACAGGTTTGTGGGTTTGAATCCCACTCTATGGGATATGTATCCTGTGCTGGGCTGGTTTCCCGTAGGTACTCTGCTTACCTCCCACAGGCCAAAGACATGCAGTTAGATAACCTGGCATCTATAAATTGTCAATTTTGTTTGTGTGTGTCCATGCTGACATTCCATCAAGGGCATTCCATTCCAAGATTCCATAGCAACATGACGATGAACGGCAAAAAGAGGGCAAATATCAGCACATTGACAAGGGAAATCAACATCACCCTTTTCACACTGTACCCAGCCAGGTCCATCTGACGATTGTTTAGGCTCCACACAACTCTGGCTGTGGAAATCACGTTGACAATGAACATGAGAGGCAGGCAAACCGATAGGATTAACGCAAAAAAGGGTGTTGAGAACTCATCCCTTTTGGTCTTGTTAAAATCACCCATGTTACACCTGTTAATCATAGGAATGCAGGTATAGAATGATTCCCACTTGAATACATGAGAAATGCTGTACGTCATTGCCAGCAACCACACGGCACCGCAAGCGATCCCTGATGTCCTGGGAGAGCGAACCACCCGAGAGCGCAGTGGGTAGACCAGAGCCAGCATGCGGTCCACGCTGATGAAGGTGATGAAGAAGGAGCTGGACAGGATGTTGGCTCGGAATAAATAGGTCATCAGCTGGCAGGGGGTCTTCATCAAGATCTTACTGGGCTTGATGTGCAAGACGATGCGTAGGGGCAGAGAGAGGATCAGGAGAAGGTCCGAGACGGCCAGGTTGGCCATGATGACGGTGTTGGCCGCCCGGAGCCTGTGTCTGCAGACAATGATCCACAGTGACAGTGCATTCAGTGGCAGTCCCAGCAAAACTACGAAAGAGTCATGTTGTAGGTCGCTGGTCTCTTTGAAAAAGAAATAACAAGTGATATTTTTCTCATTTTCAGTTTCCACGGTTGCCCATTCGGCAGATACTCTGTTAACCATAAAGTCAGCTTCCTGTTTCCTTTGTTGCTGTGGCAATTTTATATAGCAGCATCTTAGCTGAGGGTGAAGACTAACAGGAAAAAGTGCTCAGTTTATGCAAACTAATGCATCACTCTGTCAAAGCACCACCGGCAACCACCACAAAAAAGGAGCCAAGAACTAGAAATGTTAGGCCTTTGCAAGCAGCAAGCACACAATGTTTAAAGTAACTGGTTAACTGATTGCCGGCCAGTTGAATATATTTAACTACATTTATATTTTATTTGTGTATTATATAGTATGTAATATATTAGACTACAAGGATAATACCTTTTCAATATTTTCGTTTTCTTTTGAAAATGGTAATGCAGTTTATGAAACCAATGTTACTGCAGCTGATATTGCAATGATAATTCAATATTTTTTGCCATTTCCAATCCTAAATCTTTTTTGTTTTTGTTCAGTTCTGTTTAGCTTGGTTAAATTGCATTAGCTGAGGTATACCTTGCCAATCAAAAGCTTGGACACAGCTACCCATAGATTAATTTGTACTGTTTTATACATTTTAGAAAAACTATACAGACATCAATACTATAAAATAACATATATGGAATTATGCACTGTCCAGAAAAGTGTTATATTTGTGGGTTGGGACAAGGTTGCCAGTTCAAATCCTTGGGTTGGCAAAGTGACCTGCAATGAGCCCTTGAGAAACTCAATTAACCCTAATTGCTTTAGGGCCTGGCTGACCCTACTGTCTCCTCTATGCCAGTTCCATGAGGTGGCCTCCAGGGATGCTTTTCCAGTTGTCCCACATATTTGCTGACCACTCACTTGCGGCTTTTCCTTCACTCTCTTGTCATACTTCTCCAAAATAGAAGGTCGGGTGGCCAGGTCATGTGATATTATCACTCTCCTCTCTTTTCCTGTTCTTAAACATATGCGGTGAAGGCATAACTTGTGTTTTCTTATCAAACTACTTAGAATTTCATGACTAAATTACAATATTTTGATTCTTTTGTAGAAATTTCAGCTGGAGACTTGGTTCTCATATACAGCAGAAAATCTCCCCATTTTCTGCTCAAGCAGGGCATGCCTGCAAATCAGCAAGTGGCAAGGCTGCAATGCACAATTTCTCAGAGCAGACAGGCAGACATGAGGCTTTCAAGAGGTAACAGACAGCTGCACATCTTTGAGAAGCTTTGCAAAGCATTCTATTCTGAGCTTTTGCAACTGTGTTTAGCTTTGTAGCTAATTAGTTCTCTCATCACGTCAAAGTTCCAGTGGTTAGTAAACCAAAGTGGGTTTCATTTTCGTGTATAAATTGGATCATATTGTTGCAGCTAAATATATTTCAGCACTCTGTCATGTGTGCGTGCAAGTGAAAAAATTACTCTAATAAGAACAATTTATGGATCAAATAACATACAGCAGTAGAATTACCCATAAAAAGTCTGTATATTAACTGTGTTAACTAACAGTCTGTTTCCTGTTTTTCTTCCACAAATTAGCACTCCAGATATATTGATTTCTATTAAGAAAATTGGTCAAGTATTTGATAATAATAATGCTATCAGTGTGTCAGTTGTGCTAGGTGTCACGATCGGGGTGTAGCAGACGGGCGATCGTGCGGGTAAGGAGCAGGCAGGCAAGCGGGATACGGGGAAAACGGGGTTTTATTAGGGGAAGCCGGAGCAGGACGGGAAACAGACATTGACAACATCAATGACGGACAAAGGACTCAGGTAAGACACGGACTGAAATAGACAGGACTGAGCAAATGAACTGGATACAGCTGGGTACAATCGGGAGAAAACACGTGGGTAATCAGGGGGCGTGGCACACAGGAGGAGCGGACGAGCCGGGCATGACAGAACCCCCCCCCCCCAAAGGCGCGCTTCTCCGAGCGCGCCAAAGAAGGGGGCGACGGACGGGACACGGGAACCGGGACCTGGAGCAAAAAAACAGAACCATCAACGAGAGACGGGAAACAGGACCGAGGCACAGAACAGGGCAAGCGACAGGACATGAGACAGGAGCTGACAAAGGGCCGGGAAGGCAGAGAGACAGATCAGGAAGGGAGACACAGCGGGAACAGGAGGAACAAAAGGACCAGGAGTGAACGAAGGGAACAGAGGAGGACGAGAAGCAGAGACGGGAGGAACAAAGCGAGGGGGAGCAGAGACAGGCGGGACAAAGAAAGGGGAAGCAAACGAAGGAGGGACCAGGGCAGGAGAGAAGGGAGAGAAGGCGGGGGAACAAAGGGGAGCCCGTGGGAGCCCCAGCGGGCGACGGGCGGCAGCCGGAGGGGCCGCAGACGGCCGGGAGGCCGGAGCCGGAGGGGACCGAGAAGGGGCCGAGGAGACAGGGCGAGGGACCCGCGGAGGGGCCAGGGAGGGAGCAGGAGGGAGCACCGGGGAAGGGGACGAGGGAGCAGGAGGGGCCCACGGCGAAGGCCCGGAGGAGGGGGGAGCCGCAGCAGGCGGCGACGTCCGGTGGAGGGCCGGAGGTAGGGGCCCCGCAGGCAACCGAGGAGCCGCCGTCGGGGAGCACGCAGGCGGCCGACCAGGCTCTGGAGAGGGGAGCGAGGCAGGGCGATGAGGCACCGGAGAGGGACCCGCAGGCGACAGCCGACCCGGAGGGCCAGGAACCGCAGGCGCCAACCGAGCCCCAGCGCAGGCGAGGCAGGGCGAGCCAGGGGGCAGGGCGGGCGGGACCCCAGCCCTGCGTCTGTGTCCCCTCCCCTTGCGGGACACAGACAGGCCGACCCTAGGTCGGGGTCGACGTGGCCGGGACGAGGGACAAGGGGTTACAAGTTCTGTCCCCGAGGGGTCCCATTCCAGCTCCTCCACCTCCAGAGAGGGAGGAGCTGCGGTGGAGTCTTCGGGGACCTCCTCGGGAACCGGGGTCAAGGGACTTAGAGCGGGAGTAGGAACGGGGCCAGGAAGTAAAGTCATTCGGGGCACCTCGGGAGCTGCTGCAGGCGGAGGGGGCGCCTCGGGAGCTGCTGCAGGCGGAGGGGGCGCCTCGGGAGCTGCTGCAGGCGGAGGGGGCGCCGGGACAGGAACAGGAGCGCGGTCAGGAACAGGAGCGCGGTCAGGAACAGGAGCGCGGTCAGGAACAGGAGCGGGCTGCAGTGGGGGCGCCTGCCCGGGAGCTGCAGGTGGCTGCAGAGGGGGCGCCGGCCCGGGAGCTGCAGGTGGCTGCAGAGGGGGCGCCGGCCCGGGAGCTGCAGGTGGCTGCAGAGGGGGCGCCGGCCCGGGAGCTGCAGGTGGCTGCAGAGGGGGCGCCGGCCCGAGAGCTGCAGGTGGCTGCAGAGGGGGCGCCGGCCCGGGAGCTGCAGGTTGCTGCAGTGGGGGCGCCGGCCCGGGAGCTGCAGGTTGCTGCAGTGGGGGCGCCGGCCCGGGAGCTGCAGGTGGCTGCAGTGGGGGCGCCGGCCCGGGAGCTGCAGGTGGCTGCAGAGGGGGCGTCGGCCCGGGAGCTGCAGGTGGCTGCAGAGGGGGCGCCGGCCCGGGAGCTGCAGCAGGCGAAGGGGGCAGCGAAGGCGGCTGCGCAGGCGGCGGCGGCTGCACGGGAGCGGGGTCCGCCGGCAATGGCGGCTGCACGGGAGCGGGGTCCGCCGGCAATGGCGGCCGCACGGGATCGGGGTCCGCCGGCAATGGCGGCCGCACGGGAGCGGGGTCCGCCGGCAAAGGCGGCCGCACGGGAGCGGGGTCCGCCGGCAGCAACGGAGGGAGGTCCTCCGTACTGGCGATCGCCGGTCTCCTCCTTCTCCCCCGCTGGCGCCTGGCGGTGGCAGGAGGCGGCGCGATGTCCGTGAAAACGGACGGCGGAAGAAAGGCCTCCGGCTCCGGGTAAGGGTAGAGGAAGGGCTCCTCGTCCTCGTCCTCACTGGAGAACCAGTACTTCCACACGGGATCGGGGTCGCGTGTGGTCAGCCTCCGGGCTGGAGGTAGGGCGGGTACTTCCCTCTCGTCCTCAATCGGGAGCCAAAGCCTGGAGAGCGAGCAGGCGCCGAGACGGATCGTCCCCTGCGGGACTCTCCGTCTCCTCCGCTTCTTTTTGGGGTCCGTCATTCTGTCACGATCGGGGTGTAGCAGACGGGCGATCGTGCGGGTAAGGAGCAGGCAGGCAAGCGGGATACGGGGAAAACGGGGTTTTATTAGGGGAAGCCGGAGCAGGACGGGAAACAGACATTGACAACATCAATGACGGACAAAGGACTCAGGTAAGACACGGACTGAAATAGACAGGACTGAGCAAATGAACTGGATACAGCTGGGTACAATCGGGAGAAAACACGTGGGTAATCAGGGGGCGTGGCACACAGGAGGAGCGGACGAGCCGGGCATGACACTAGGCAGCAGTGAAAAGTGTTGTGGTCGTGGAACTGGAGAGATGTACCTGGAATGGACAGATGTAGATTAGTAAATGTGTGAAAAGGAAAGGAATGTGATTAGGTCAAAGGTAAAAGTTGCGAATTTGTATCACAACGTGTCATTTAAATAGCGTATATTTTTAGCAGACACTTTTGTCTAACTCTCATGTGTATGCATGAGCCATTCACACCTGGCCACACCCCCCCCCCCCCCCCCCCCTTTATGGCGCTGTTGGGGATGTATCTGGACCACGTTTCACTGCTGCGTTGTTCATCAAATTCCCATGCGAATGTGATTTGAATACGCGGAAATGCGACTATTTAGAATGCGAATAGCGATCTTCAGGTGAGGGCGGCACTAGACGCCCCCGATGCCGGTAAAACAAAGAAAGGTGACATGGTTTACTTTTTTGCCGTTTTGAAAAGAAGACAGATTATGGATTTAGCAGCATTTTTTTCATGATTCTACATTAAGATTTCAGCGAGATATAAACTGAAATAGACACGAAAAGTATGCCGCGTCGCCGACGACACACTCGAGCGCAGAGGGTTAACATTCTTTTTCCCTGGAAGGTAAGTAACCTCAAAGTCAAGCCTGGTGAAGAACACAGCTCAGTGGGCTTGGCGCGGGTTCAGCCTTTTCGCACCTTGTAGGTAGTCGAGATTCCGATGATCGGTAAACACATGAAAGGGGTGGTGTGCCCCCTTGAGCCAGTGCCTCCAGTCTTCTAGCGCCAGTTTGATAGTCAGCAGCTCTCTGTCTCCCACGTTGTAGTTGTGTTCTATTGGGGACAGTTTTTTTTTTAAAAGAACGCGCACGGGTGTTGGGTGTCAGTTACCTGGTTCCGCTGGAGAAGGATGGCTCTGACCCCGGCCTCCGAGGTGTCTACCTCGACCTCGAAGAGGTTCTCATGGCAACCTCTCCAGGTCGAATGATGTAACCCAGGAACTGCACTTGGGTCTGATGGAACATTTCTCCCCTTTTGCAAAGAGGTGGTACTCTTGGAGTCTCTGGAGAACTTGTCGGTTGACATGGTGAGAGAAGGACGGGGAGTAGATCAAGATGTCATCAATGTACACAACCACAAACGGTTCATTTTGGCCCGTGTTGGTGATGAAAGACGTCTTCCATTCGTCCCCCTTACGAAACTCACCAAGTTATAGGCATTGCGGAGATCCAATTTGGTGAATATGGTAGCTTCCCGGAGCTGTTCAAGTGCCAAGGGGATTAACAGCAGGGGTTCCTGTCATCTCACAGTGATCGCGTTGAGGGCTCTGTAGTCAGAGACCCCCATCCTTCTTCTTTACAAAAAAAAATCCTGCAGTGACTGGGGAGGTGGATGGGCGGATGATACCTTGTTTGAGTCTCTCTCGTACATACGTCTCAATGGCCTCTTCCTCTTTCACTGACAGCGGGTAGAGACAAACCTTGGGAAATGGTGACCCCTCGAGGAGGTCAATAGCGCAGTCACACTCACAATGTGGGGGCAGTCAGAAGGAGAGCACCTTACTGAAGATGTCTTGGTAGTCTGAGTAGTGTGCCGGAATCTGGGTGAGGTCTTCTGGTTCGGGGCTCTCGATCGAGGAGGCACAGCAAGGCAGAACTACACATTGACTAAAACAGCAAGGTGACCAGGCGGTGATCTCACCCATCATCCAGTCAATTCTGGGGTTGTGATCCCTCAACCACAGGTGACCTCGGATATGGGGGTCCTTTATTTGGGGAAGAACCAAGAAGTCTAGGGTCTCCACGTGGAACATTCCCACCTGCAGTGTGACTGGACCGGTATGATGGCTCACCTGTCTATCTGGCAGCGGCTTTCCACTAACACCTAGCACCGCAATGGGGTTGGAAAGAACCTGCAGTGGAATCTACAGCTCATGGGCTAGGGTTAGATTCATGAAATTCCCCGCTGTCCCAGAGTCAACCAGAGCGCGCGTCTGCCGTCCTACTCCCCCCAGGTTATCACCACTGGAACGGTCACTTGGGCTAGTGAAATCCCCACTAGTGTTGAAAGGCCTACCTTTAGGTGCGCTTCGTGCTGCGGTGGTTGGACAGGGCAGGTGCACAGGATGAGTCCTGCCTCTCCAAAATAAAGGCACAACCCGTTGATTGTGCACCGCTGGCATTCTGCGGAGGTGAGCGGGGCGCATCCCAGCTGCATGGGTTCAGCGTGTTCCTCCCAGACAAATGGTTAGACGGGTGCAGTTATCAGACTGGGGCTCTGCGACGGTGCTCCCGGATACTGTTGTCCAGCATGACAGAAAGTCCAATGAACTCCTCAAAAGGCGGTGTGGACCCACAGGACGTCAGCTCGTCCTGCACTTCCAGGTTCAGGGCACGATGGTATATAATGTGGCGGCAATCCTCCGGCCAGCGGAGCCCCGCTGCGATGGTCCGGAATTCTAGAGTGAACTCTGCGACAGTTTGAGGTCCCTGCTTTATGTCGAACAGTCTCTCCCCCAGGCTGCGTCCAACAGCGGGGTGATCGAATATCCCCTTAAATGCTTGCTGGAGATCACGCACCGAAACTAGGAGTGGACTGTCACCTGTCCAGAGTGCTGTCGCCCAGTCACGTGCCCGACCAGTGAGGAGTGAGATCACAAAACGCACCCGGGCAGTCTCCTCTGTGAAGTGCTCGGGGTGTTCCTCAATGTAAAGCCTGCATTGCATTAAGAAAGCTTGGCAGTGATCTGTGTTGCCGTCGTACTTATCTGGCATCGCGACGGGTATAGAGACGGAAGCTCTGGGAGGTGAAGCTGGTAAGTCGGCCTGGGCCGCTCGTCCCTCCAGGAGCCGGGCGCCGAGTGTGGTTAGTTGGTCTACCTGCTGCTGCAGCCTCTGGTGCTCCGCGGGCTCCATGGTGTTCTGGAGAAGTATTCTGTAGTGCCCAGAAACTAGGGAAGAGACAGACCCTGTAATGCAGAGCAACACAGGTTTATTGTACAAGGCGGATGCACCAAAAGCCAGTGGGGAAATCCAAAAGGGAAGTCGGGTCGGGTTCCATGAGTTGTTATCCAGGAAGGTCAGTCCTACGTTCAGGGACGAGACGAGGTGACGATGGAATGGGAGAGATGAGGAGGGTAGATCGGAGAGGCAGGACAGGGAAGGCAAGCAGGGCAGGCAGGAACGGAGAGGAAGGCAGGGCAGGCGAGGAAGGCAGGGCAGGCGAGGAAGGCAGGGCAGGGCAAGCGGGAAAGACAATAGACAAGAAAGCGCTCAGTAGTGCGCATGAACATGGCAACAGTACTTCACAACATTACGCAGATTGCCTCTTTTTTAAGTAACGGAGCGATTAGGTGGTAATCGCCTGCCGCTGCATTGCCCCGCCCCTGCAGGTGTGACAGTGTTCCAATTATACGATGGGCACATTCTATTTTAAATGATGTGATGGAGCTTGACATTAAACATACATATACAAACTTCTCTGAATAAATACTGCGAAAATATCAAGTAATTGCCTTCCTAATAAATACAATGCTGTGTTTTGTTGTTGTTTCTAGTAGAACTCCAGCCCATTTTTGAGTCTTTTTTGATCCATTTATTTATAGGTTTATAATAAATAAATTATAAAATAAATGTTTGTTTTCCCAGAAGGGTAGTGCGTGGATCATTGTGGAAGCAAATATGCACGTTGTTTTCCATCTAATGTGAATAGTGTCTATGATTTAAGGATTATTACGGGTACTTCTTCATGAATAATGTTTAAAATATGTGCACATGATTACTCTAGAATATTTTAGTGCACAGCATTGCAACTTGAACGACCAGATCGAGTAAATTCAAGTAATATATACAGTATGATTCATGTCAGTACGTTTTACCTATTCAAAGTTACGAGCCTGAGATTAATGGGGGTGAAAATCACACATTTTGTATTTGTGTGAGGATTAACAAGCAGATATTAAGCCATTGTGATAAGTATTGAGGTTTTGACTGGTCTAAAAACTCTATCTCTGAAATTGAGATAAGACCGAGTCAAAATAAAGTCTATTTCGAGATGAGACCAAAAAAGAGGTCTTCAGTACTACAACCGTAACTGAGGATGCAAGTTCTTGAAATGTATGTCAGTTGAGTAAAGGTTACAAAGCACTTTCTAAAACGCTTGGATTCCAGTGAACCACCGGAAGAACCATCTTCTCCAAATGGAGAAAACTTAGAACAGTGGCAGATCTGCCCAGTAGTGGCCAGCCTAGCAGAATAACTCCAAGAACGCATAGAAAACTCACCAGGGACTTCACAGCGGACCTCAGAGGAGCATCTAAGGAACTGTAGGCCTTTCTCAGGTCAGTTAAAGTCTGTGTTTATGGTTCCACCATTAGAAAGAAACTATGTCCATGAGAGAGATGCACTGTAAAACCCCCTGTTTAACGAGAAGAAGAGGCTCGTCTAACACTCATCAAAAAAAGCACCTTGATTAACCCCAACACTTTCAGGAGAATGTGCTGTGGATGGTGAGTCAAAAGTGGAACTTTTTGGAAGACAAGGGTCCTGCTACATCTGGCATAAAGACGGTGGACATAGTGTGATGGTGCAGGGATGCTTTGCTGCTTCAGGGCCTGGGTGATTTGCCATAACAGAGGGACGCATGAATTCAGCCATCTACCAGAAAGCGCTGAAGGAAAATGTCCGGTCATAAGTCTGATTTGAGGGTCAAGCACAACTGGATCATGCAGCAGGACATCGATCCAAAGCACAAGAGCAGGTCCACAAAACAAACATAATTTTCTCAAGTGGCATAGTCAATGTCCAAACTCAAACCCTGCTGAGATATTGTGGTGGGACCTTGAGTGGAGATTTAATAGTTTTAAACCCTGCAATGTGGCCAAATTAAAATAAGACTGTAGAGAAGAGTGGGTCAAAATAGATCTGCAATGATTACAAAGACTGATTTCCAAGTCTTTGATTGCAGTTGTGTGGCATGGTGGTACAGTGGTTAGCACTGTTGCCTCACACCTCTGGGACCTGGGTTCAAGTCTCTGACTGGGGGGGTCACATGTGTGTGGAGTTTGCATGTTCTCCCCATGTCGTTGTGGGGTTTCCTCCGGTTTCCCCCCACAGTCCAAAAACATGCTGAGGCTAATTGGGGTTACTAAATTGTCTGTAGGTGTGCATGGTGTGTGAGTGTGCCCTGCGATGGGCTGGCCCCCCATCCTGGGTTGTTCCCTGCCTCGTGCCCATTGCTTCCGGGATCAGCTCTGGACCCCCCCGAAATCCAGTAGGATAAGTGGTTTGGAAAATGGATGGATGGACATGGGACTTGGTGATTGTTTTTTTCCTTCAATAAATCAAATGGTCGTTTAAAAACTGTGTTGGCTTTACTCTGGTTGTCC
Organism: Brienomyrus brachyistius; assembly: GCF_023856365.1. Classification (NCBI taxonomy): domain Eukaryota; kingdom Metazoa; phylum Chordata; class Actinopteri; order Osteoglossiformes; family Mormyridae; genus Brienomyrus; species Brienomyrus brachyistius. Next base: position 18,143,008 of record NC_064553.1, read on the forward strand.
TTCGTATTATCCTAACTTTGTTTGGAAATCATACACAAGGGTTACAGATAAGTGAAAATAGAGGCAATTCGGAAAGGGGCAAATACTTTATCACTTTGTTTATAATCGCGATGTGATGCCCGGCCCGTCCGCTCCTCGTGTGTGCCACGCCCCCCTGCTTATCCACGTGTTCGTTCCCGATCGTCTCCAGCTTTGTCCATTTACTTTGATTGGTCCTGTCTTATTTAAGTCCTGGTCTTACCTGTTCCCGTTGTCCGTCATTGATGTCAGTCAGCGTCTAATGTTCCCTGCACCTCGGTTTCCCCAATTAAACCCTCGTTTTGTCCCGATCCTGACTGCCTGCTTGCCTTTCTGCCCGCCTGCTCGCCCGTGTGATCACCCGCTCTCCAGCGATCGAGGCGAAGCGTGACACGCGACACATTCAGATCCTATTAATGCTTAAAGGTCACTGCTTTATTCCTGCAGGAAGGGTTAATTATTTGTGTGAAAGTTCTTTAAACTGGGTCTACATTTATCATGCAAGTCAATTTTGCAATCCGTCAGTGTACATGTGGAAAGCAACTTATCTCATTATTTTGTTTGTTAACATAGTAGTATATGATTATTGAAATAATTTCCCAAAAAATTATACGTAGCTTACTTTAGAGATGAATCTCTATAATTTTTCACATCTATCGGATTCAACATCAAAATGAAAATTTCGATACTTGGCTAGCTGAATATATTAAACTTCACCTATATAAGTCTTATATTTAGTATTTTAGGCTACACCTGTAATGCATTTTCAAGACATTTTTGTTTTCTTTCCCCCGTTATACACTATGACGGCGGTAATAATGTTATCATGCAACAAGATGTACTTACATATTGTAATGAATGTTGTGGGAGGTGCATCATGGGAACAGGGATTATGCGGGAGTTTTGCTCATTATGTGTACATCTTCTGGTGGTTGCAGGTAAAAGAGCAAGCTGCACATGTTCTTTGTGTTGTGATTGTATGAGCGAGCTGGTGATGGATGTCCAGACTCACCATGGATGTAACAGGTATGGCAAATATAACTCGGTGGGTTTGGCCTCCATCCTCATGCCTCCCTCACGGGTTTGTGCTTGTGCGCATCCTAGCTTCTAGCGGACGCACTGGTAACAGTGGGCCTTTTTAAAGGCTGGTTAAATCCATTACTGGTTCAAAGAGCGTAATTTGTGTGCTAGTGTATCATTAGCGGCTCTCTCTTCCAAGAGTACCGCTACAATATGTTGCACGTTTCTTACGGTCAATACTATTATTATTTTGTTACTTCCGTGCTTTAAAACATGACTTACTCCTTGCGGTTATTTGCTAACGCTGGTCGCTGTGTAATCCTAGTAGATCTCCACGGAGTTGCAATGTGTTTAAAAGTAAGTTTACATGGACCTTTTTTTTTTGCGGGTTTTGTATAAACGGCTACATCGTCAGATATGTGACGTACTGTGGCCTGTCTGCATTAGGCTAGTTCAGAGTAACTATTTGCTTTTGAAAGTTAGAAGTTAAAAATATTTGTATATTTTCATGCCATCGTGTATCACTTATGTGCATTGAATGAAGTGAATACTGGGATTACAGGCTACTGAATCAATACTAAAATTCAGTAGTTACAGTCATACATGTATGTAGACCTGGATTTCCAATACTGATCAAATCAAAGACTGTTAATGAAATGGCAGATTGTAACTGTACTGAGAGGACTGTGGAAATGAAATAGTAATTAACAGCAGTAGAAGACAGATGTATCCATTTGTAGAAATAGGCTATTATTACTAGGCTGCTTCAGAAAATCAAATATGATGTAATTCTATGCAATCAAAGATTGTTTATTTATTCTGCTTATGGTTTCCCGACCAACTTCTCTGTGGTCACTGTAGGGTGGAACCATTGAACCAACCAAAACATTCCAGTGTAGAGCATCCATAATCTTACATGATGGTAGATAATGCTTATTTTTAGACTTTAAATTAAGGATGGTCGATAGTCTCAGAATTGTGACTTGAGACAAAGGAGACATGGATTCAAAAAAAATATTTTTTTGAATCAATAATTGTCATGAGCGCCGAAATTGCTGGCAATCGAGCAGGCAGAATACGAGGACAAACGAGGGTTTATTCTGGGATTGGGACCAGAGAACATCTGACGGAGACTAACATCAATGACAGACCAGGAGCCAGGGCAAGACGCGGACTGAAATGCACCAGACAACAAGGGTACAATCAGGGAAGCACACGTCGATAATCAGGGGGGCGTGACACACACGAGGATCGTACGAGCTGGGCGTGACCGAACCCCCCCCAAATGGAAAGGCAGACTCCAGTCCCTTCTATCCCTGTGACTCCTCTGCCGTGGAGGGGGACCCGCAGGCGCCGACCGAGCCCCAGTGCAGGCGAGGGAGGGCGAGCCAGGGGGCAGGGTGGGTGCGTGGGACCCCAGCCCTGCGTCTGTGTCCTCTCCCCTTACGGGACATAGACATTACGACCCTTGGACGGGGTCGGGCTCGCCGGGGGCGAGGGCAGGGGAGTCACAGGGGTAAAAGGGACTGGAGTGGGGCCAGGAACGGGAGCCACAGGGGGCACAGTCACTTGAAGCGGAGGGAGCGCCTCGGGCCAGGCGGTTGCAGCGAGCAGCGGAGGCGGCTACCCAGGCTGCGCAGCCGCCCAGCGTGTTCTCCGGACGGGGGAAGCTGCCCGAGGACACAGCTTAGCAGCGCTGGGGACTTCCGTGGTAATCGGGATGCACTCCCGATCGCTTCCAGGAAGAGAAGCGGGGACGAGGGTGCACGCCCCCAGGGCGATCGTCGGTCTTTTCCTCCTCCGGCACACGGCGGTGGCGGCGCCAAGTCCATAAAGGTGGACGCTCTGTCCGGAGCTCAGCCACTCGCTGGAAGTTCGCGCACACTTCCTCCGCGAAGTGCGCATCCTCTTTCAGGGAGAGCCGGTCCAGGATATCCCAGCTCCGGTTAATGAAACCCCATGCCAGGGGATCCTCCCGGATGCCGGGCTGGGCTATCCAAAATAGCAGCTGGTCAACGTAATTGCTGTAGTCCTCCTCAGTGACGGAAGCTGCTCTTCCTTTAGGGTCTGTCATTCTGTCATGAGCGCCGAAATTACTGGCGATCACTCGGCCGGGCGGGCGGGCGGGCGGGCGGGCAGGCAGGCAGGCAGGCTACGAGGACAAACGAGGGTTTATTCTGTGATTGGGACCATCTGACGCAGACTAACAGCAATGACAGACCAAAAGCCAGGCCAAGACGCTGACTGAAATAAACCAGACAACAAGGTACAGCTGGGTACAATCAGGGAAGCACACGTGGATAATCAGGGGGGCGTGGCACACACGAGGATCGTACGAGCTGGGCGTGACAATAATATTTTTAATAATAATAATTACAACATGAAAAGTGGCATGTTAGTCTATGTAGACTGTTCAGTGATTTATTGAAAAAATTGTAGTGCCTTTATACATTAAGCGCACTTTACAGTTCAGCTGAAGCAGAGTTGAACCTGCAACCCTGGGAATTTGAGCAATTGAGTCACGTTAAGTTACTTGACATTCATGGTAAAACAAAGTCTTCCACCCACTTTTACATCCTGCTATTTATGATGCAAATGATGTATCAGCAAACACAGATGCTTATCGTAAGTCCTTGTCATGTCTGGAGTGGTGAGGAGGACTAAAACCCTCACAGGGGAGTCTTTGCACAGGGGAACCCCCGAAAGGGGACTTTATCAAAGAAACTACAGAGGGGAGTAGGTCCTTATGTCGACCCACGGGAAGCTCAGACTTATGACAAGTAGCCATGCTAGAATTGGGAAAGATGGGACAGTGGGGCACATACAAACACTATTATATAAGGGGCAGGTGTGGGCCATAACAATGAACTCATAACATGATGTGAGAAACAGCTGGGATAGACACTAACGAATGCGCACAGGATGGGCATTAGAGACATCTGCTGGCCAAAAGAGGAACGGGACGCTGCTGATGGAGACAGATCGTGACGGTCCTTATCTCTGTGTTTGCGTTTTAGTTTAGCCTACTATCTTCACGTTAGTAGTAACGGGTTATTTCCTGCAGTTTTCTTGGTAGATATTCACTGTTCCTGACAGCTTCATGAAGTATTAATTTGCAGAAATTTCTTCACAAAAAGAGTTTCAGCCACCCATGTAACTTTAAACTATATTGTGGTTCTTCAACACTATAATCCGTAGCCCTCTTTACCAGCGCAAAACACGCTACACGTTTATACAAATGTTTACTTTAAAAAAATTTTTTTTAGCGATGCTGAAAGGTCAGAAGATTCGTCATTTGTAGGTGGCTTATAGCTTATAACACCACATCCTGTTCTGTTTATTTACCACATCTGTCCTAAGGATGTTACGCAGTATTGAAAACTTGTTTTTGTTGCAAGTCTGCTTTTACATATATTTATCTTTTACATTTATTTACACATTTGTTTTCTACAAAGAGACAAGTCAGTGCAAAAATAAGTAAAATAAAATAAAAAATACAGCAACAGAGTTTCATGTGGCATATTGCGCTGTAGGATTTGCAACAAGCACAAAATACATTCTGTGCCACAAAAAGCATTATTTAATAATGAAATCAAGTAATGCCTTGTTGCATTTTGTTCACGAAAGTATAAAGACTTCCTGTGCAAACAGCAAACCGTATGTAAAAAGTATTAAGAAGCACCATCATCTCCTTTGAACTCTGAGGCATGTGGGATGGACCATCACACAGTGGAAACTGTGTAGTAGCATTGTAGTTGGATGAATCAACATTTCAGCTCTTCTTTGGAAGAAATACATATTGTGCATCCAGTCTGTTACCAGTAAAACGAATTCACTGCAACAGTTGGTTCAGTGGTTCTACTGTACAGTGACCATAGTGACCACAGAGAAGTTGGTCAGAAAACCATAAGCAGAATAAATAAACAATCTTTGATTGCATAGAATTACATCATATTTGATTTTCTGAAGCAGCCTAGTAATAATAGCCTATTTCTACAAATGGATACATCTGTCTTCTACTGCTGTTAATTTCTATTTCATTTCCACAGTCCTCTCAGTACAGTTACAATCTGCCATTTCATTAACAGTCTTTGATTTGATCAGTATTGGAAATCCAGGTCTACATACATGTATGACTGTAACTACTGAATTTTAGTATTGATTCAGTAGCCTGTAATCCCAGTATTCACTTCATTCAATGCACATAAGTGATACACGATGGCATGAAAATATACAAATATTTTTAACTTCTAACTTTCAAAAGCAAATAGTTACTCTGAACTAGCCTAATGCAGACAGGCCACAGTACGTCACATTATATCTGACGATGTAGCCGCTTATACAAAACCCGCAAAAAAAGGTCCATGCAAACTTACTTTTAAATACATTGCAACTCCATGGAGATCTACTCAGATTACACAGCGACCAGCGTTAGCAAATAACCGCAAGGAATAAGTCATGTTTTAAAGCAAAGAAGTAACAAAATAAAAATAAGAGTATTGACCGTAAGAAACGTGCAACAGTATTGGAAATCCAGGTCTGCATACATGTATGACTATAGCTATTGAATTTTAGTACTGATTCAGTTGCCTGTAATCCCAGTATTTACTTCAATCAATGCACATAATAAATTGAAGTGATGCACAACTGCATAAAAATATGCAAATATTTTTAATGAACTTTCAACTTAACTTTCAAAAGCAAATAGGTACTACTGTATTTGAACTAGCCTAATACAGAAACGCTAAGTCACGTTACATCTGAGGACATACAGAGACCAAATAGGTTAGCAAAGTAATTACAAGGTATAAGTTGTGTTTCAGTGCATGAAAATAGCAATATAAAAATAACTGAGTGTTGACTGTGAGAAATGTGCAAACTGTGTAGATATTGTTGCATGATAACATTAGTACTGCCATTATAGCATATAACTGGAAAAAGAAAACAAAAATGTCTTGAAAATGTATTACAGGTGTAGTATAACCAGGGCTTGGCATAAGTGGCATGCAAGTATGCATGCGTGGGATAAAAAGTAAAATGTGTGACAGTTTTCAGACTTCATGGCGCAGAAGCGTACCTTTCTACTGGATCTCTAGTTACCACAACTCGGGAAAGGAAACCCTTAATAAGAAAAATGATGAGTGAAAAATTATGTTTCGCCTGAGTGCATAAATTACTCAAATAAGTAGCCAAATTAAATTGCTCAACCTTTTTTAAAGGCTGCGGAAAGCCGCCCACATTTACCTTGTCTAAACAGAGACCACTAAGTGATTTTTTTGGTGTTTCGACCCGCCAGAAAAGCCTTTACAGAGACGATGAAACGCTCATTTTCGGAAAGGTGGCTAATGGATGTTCCCTGGTTGGAAGCTAATGCTGAAGCTTCCAAATTATGGTGCAAATTTTGTCATGCATACCTGCATCTTCAAGACACCAAAAGTGGCGATGGAATGAGAAAAGACTTGCCAAGAAGGGAGGTCAACGGCACCCCTTGATCAATGGTAAGGCAAATTAAGTGAAGAACAATTCAAAGCGCTTGGAAATATGTTCCTTCTTGTGTTCCATGAAGCAAAACATGCATGACCAATCCGTAATTTTGCACAAGATGTTGAACTTTTGAAGAGGCTCGGGATCAACATTGGTTTTGGAAATGTTGTCCTCAATGATATAATTCAGAAGTACAAACTTTGCTTGTCTGTAGAACAGAATGGGTTAGATTAAAACAAGCTGGAAAACACTTGTCAGCATCCTCAGTGAATGATCTGCTCAATATTAACACCAACAGATCAGATACCTACAGAAAATACTGATGCTTTCAATCTCCCCTTAAGGAGTGATGCATGTGAGCAGGGATTTTCACAGGTGAACACCGTACTGGCTGTTGTCTACTCCTTTATGGTTTCAGAGGGGCTGCAACTGAGTGCACTGTCACCGAGGACCATCGCCTGCAGACACAGGGTCTGGGTCACCAGCAAAGTCATCAACACGTATCATGCTTCCATTCCCTGCCATGACAGAATGACCAGACTCCACAGACAGACTCCCCTGTGGATCATGTTGCACATCAAGGCCAATGAACTCTTGACAAAGACAACCTGCTGGGTGATCACCAGTTTCTCAGAACCAAGCTTCTATCCTTCTCTTTCTTCACACATTCATCAGCATTTACTGCATACTTACGCCCCTGCATTCTTGTGATTTCAAGGTGCAATTAAAAATGATTTTAACACCACCACTGTGGATGAGTTGTCGCCAACGTTTGTGTTCATTTTATTCATTTACTTGCCTGTTATTCATAACCAACTTGATTTCTGCTGCCAGTGTTAATCATCAGACAGACCTGGCTGGCAACAGAGTAAGAAGAGTGATGTTGGTTTTCCTTATGTGCTGATATCTGCTCTCTTTTTTGGCAGTTCATCGTGCTGTTGCAGAATCTCACGTAAACCAAGCCTGACCTGAAGCATACAGGTACCATTGGGTCCCTCAACCTTCAACTGTTGCCTGGACCCAACAAACCCATTTGTTTACTATTTAGATCATTTCTTAAATAAAAAAAAATCATGGATGTATAATTTGATATTTCGCAGTCCCTGATTGGCTAGCTTATCGGTTAGCACTGCAGCCTCACGCTTATGCCTTTGATTCCCATCTCTGCATTTGCAAAGTTTCTATGTGCATCACTTGTTGCACAGGCTTTTTATGGCTACTGGAGTCATCTGACACATTGAAATCTCTGATTTGAATGGCCTCATATCTCGGACCCTCTGAGTAGGGGGTTTCAGAGTGTGGCTTGTGAGAAGTCAACATGAAATTCATTGCATGTGTAGTGGCACAAGGGTAAAGATTACAATTTGTCGACTAAGCCACCTAGGGGATGGCTACCAGCAAGGAATTAACTCCAATAAGTGCACCATCTACACCCATATTCTGCTTATGCACAGGTGGGGCTCACAGGTTCATTGCCACAATGAAACAGACAGGATTCTATAAAATAAATGTATTATTTTCACACTGCACCAACAGGGATAACAGAAAGACAGCGGACCAAGAAGCCATAGTAATAGCTCCTTTACATCATTTTCAATGGCCAACACAAACCCACAACTGCTTCCCACTCTTAAGGGGGTGGAGCACCACACCTAAAATAATTAACCAGAGTCAGGCTTACCAGGAGGGGTCCGCACTAGGGGAGCACTATACTACACAAAACACCAGTTTGGCCATTAAGCAGGCACAAATATATTCACACGGGGAATACTTCAGTTCACACCATCAGGCAGTCAACTAATAAGCACGGCAAATATTAAGGTAAAGCTAATGTTCATTCTGGATATCTGCAATTGAATTCTTACTACAACTGGATTGTCAGATTCGTTTCCTTTTCACACATTTACTAATCTACATCTGTCCATTCCAGGTACATCTCTCCAGTTCCACGACCACAACGCTTTTCACTGCTGCCTAGCACAACTGACACACTGATAGCATTATTATTATCAAATACTTGACCAATTTTCTTAATAGAAATCAATATATCTGGAGTGCTAATTTGTGGAAGAAAAACAGGAAACAGACTGTTAGTTAACACAGTTAATATAGAGACTTTTATGGGTAATTCTACTGCTGTATGTTATTTGATCCCTAAATTGTTCTCATTAGATTAATTTTTTCACTTGCACACACACATGACAGAGTGCTGAAATATATTCAGCTGCAACAATGTAATCCAATTTATACACGAAAATGAAACCCACTTTGGTTTACTAACCACTGGAATTTTGATGCGATGAGATAGAACTAACTAGCTACAAAGCTGAATAATATATTCAGCTGGCTGCCAATCAATTAACCAGTTAGTTTAAAAATGTTCTACCTGGCGCTTACAAGAAAGGCCTAACATTTGTAGTTCTTGGCTACTTTTTTGTGGTGGTTGCCGGTGGTGCTTTGACAGAGTGATGCAGTAGTTTGCATAAACTGAGCACTTTTTCTTGTTAGTCTTCACCCTCAGCTAAGATGCTGCTATATAAAATTTCCACAGCCACAAAGGAAACAGGAAGCTGACTTTATGGTTAAGAGAGAGCCTACTGAATAGGGCGTCTCCTTAACTGTGAAAGTGTGGGTAACGGTGGAAACTGAAAAGGAGAAAAATATCACTTCTTCTTTCTATTTCACAGAGACCAGCAAGGATGAATGGGACCTACAACGCGACTTGCCGGAATAGCACACCACTGGCTGTCGCTTATTCCTTTGTGGTTTTGCTGGGACTGCCACTGAACGCACTGTCGCTGTGGATCATTGTCTGCAGACACAGGCTCCGGGCGGCCAACACCGTCATCATGGCCAACCTGGCCGTCTCGGACCTTCTCCTGATCCTCTCTCTGCCCCTACGCATCGTCTTGCACATCAAGCCCAGTAAGATCTTGATGAAGACCCCCTGCCAGCTGATGACCTATTTATTCCGAGCCAACATCCTGTCCAGCTCCTTCTTCATCACCTTCATCAGCGTGGACCGCATGCTGGCTCTGGTCTACCCACTGCGCTCTCGGGTGGTTCGCTCTCCCAGGACATCAGGGATCGCTTGCGGTGCCGTGTGGTTGCTGGCGATGACGTACAGCATTTCTCATGTATTCAAGTGGGAATCATTCTATACCTGCATTCCTATGATAAACAGGTGTAACATGGGTGATTTTAACAGGACCAAAAGGGATGAGTTCTCACCACCCTTTTTTGCGTTAATCCTATCGGTTTGCCTGCCTCTGTTGTTCATTGTCAATGTGATTTCCACAGCCAGAGTTGTGTGGAGCCTAAACAATCGTCAGATGGACCTGGCTGGGTACAATGTGAAAAGGGTGATGTTGATTTTCCTTGTCAATGTGCTGATATTTGCCCTCTTTTTGCCGTTCATCGTCATGTTGCTATGGAATCTCAGCCAGCCTAACGTGGAACTTTTAGAGGTAACGTTGTGTCTCTCAACCTTCAACTGTTGCCTGGACCCCCTCGTTTACTATTTCGCTTTAGATGGTTTCTGGGAAAAAATGAAAAACCTTGATGTGTAATGTGATATTCCTGCAAGACTTCGGCAAACTTGAGAGAGACACTTGGATTAGAATCAGTGGCTTACTATCCTGATGCTTTTTAGATAATTCATAGGCAGTGTCTAGGCTTATTTGAATATCCTGCCACCTCTTATCCATTGACAGGACATGGGGCAGGCAGTGGAATGCCCTTGATGGAATGTCAGCATGGACACACACAAACAAAATTGACAATTTATAGATGCCAGGTTATCTAACTGCATGTCTTTAGACTGTGGGAGGTAAACAGAGTACCTACGGGAAACCAGCCCAGCCCAGGATACATACTCTACAGAGAGAGAGAAGAGTGGGATTCAAACCCACAAATCTGTGGAGCAACAGTATTACCTGCTGCACAATGCTACCAGAAACCCTGTGCTTTGCCTTTCATTTACTTAGTATATTTACTGATGATACAGGTTATTTGTTTTTCTGTTAATGATTTTTGGTTTTATCCCACTTATTTCTGCACTGCCTGCCTGTACGGAGACATTTTTTTGCCAAATAAGTGTGAAATATACATTCATATAAAGCTAATTTACAACTAAAGAATGACTCTCTTGTTCATCTCTTTGCTGACACGTACCACGAAAGAAGACATGTTTCATTTATACTGGGTAACTTCCTTGTCACAGATGTGGTAAATAAACAGAAGAGGATGTACAGCTATTCACGGCCTCCGAATGCCGAACCGCCACCTCGTCGCTGCTGGCCTTTCATCATCGCTCAAAAACCTAAAACTACCCAAAGAATACTTTTGTATAAATGTGGAATGTGTATTCTTTTTTAGAAAGCTTAAAAGCTATGTGGATGACTGAAACAGATTAAAAACAATTTTGCAAGGAAATTTCAGGCGTAGAAATAGTGGGTGTATTTTATAATAAAAAAAAAATGATTAGTCTTTTGAAGGAGTATCCATCCATCCATCCATTTTCCAAACCGCTTATCCTACTGGGTCGCGGGGGGTCCGGAGCCTATCCCGGAAGCAATGGACACGAGGCAGGGAACAACCCAGGATGGGGGCCAGCCCATCGCAGGGCACACTCACACACCATGCACTCTCACATGCAAGTCTTCGATTTGATCAGTATTGGAAATCCAGGTCTACATACATGTATGACTGTAACTACTGAATTTTAGTATTGATTCAGTAGCCTGTAATCCCAGTATTCACTTCATTCAATGCACATAAGTGATACACGATGGCATGAAAATATACAAATATTTTTAACTTCTAACTTTCAAAAGCAAATAGTTACTCTGAACTAGCCTAATAGCAGACAGGCTAGCAGACAGGCCACAGTACGTCACATTATATCTGACGATGTAGCTGCTTATACAAAACCCGCAAAAAAAGGTCCATGCAAACTTACTTTTAAATACATTGCAACTCCGTGGAGATCTACTCAGATTACACAGCGACCAGCGTTAGCAAATAACCGCAAGGAATAAGTCATGTTTTAAAGCAAAGAAGTAACAAAATAAAAATAAGAGTATTGACCGTAAGAAACGTGCAACAGTATTGGAAATCCAGGTCTGCATACATGTATGACTATAGCTATTGAATTTTAGTACTGATTCAGTTGCCTGTAATCCCAGTATTTACTTCAATCAATGCACATAATAAATTGAAGTGATGCACGACTGCATAAAAATATGCAAATATTTTTAATGAACTTTCAACTTAACTTTCAAAAGCAAATAGGTACTACTGTATTTGAACTAGCCTAATACAGAAACGCTAAGTCACGTTACAACGTTACATCTGAGGACATACAGAGACCAAATAGGTTAGCAAAGTAATTACAAGGTATAAGTTGTGTGAGGCGGAGACTCGAACCTGGGTCCCAGAGAACCTAGACAACAGTGCTAACCACTGCACAACCATGCTGCCCAAATAGTCAATATATAGGTTGTAAATGTAACAATGTATTGTGTGTATTATTTTGATTTACACATTTAGATGGCAAAAACGTACAGTGTAGAAGATGTCTTGAATATACTAATTGATGGAAATTCAAGTGACCTGGAGCAGTTAGGGGAGGAAGATGATGACAGTAGTGAAGAAAGGAGTCCCAAGGGAGTGGCTAATGAAGAGGGATCAGATAGTAGTGAAATCAGGGGCGGACTGGCCATCGGGAGCACCGGGACATTTCCCGGTGGCCTGACGGTCGTTCTGGCCTGCCGGCTGCCGCTGTGCAGACGATCAGCCTGGCATGTGATAGGCTGGTGTGCAACTACGAATTAATTGACGGATCTTTCAATCTACGAATCAGGCAATGGCGGAGGGAAAATTACACTCCCACATGACCCAACGTCAGCGACGCACTGCCTAAAATCTGGCTATATCCGGAGACAGGGTAAATCTGACTAAATCGTTCAAAAAAAGGAGCGTAAACGCAGAGGAGGAGCAGAGAGGGAGCGTATAAAAAGGAAAAAAACCCTGGCCGCAGACGCAGCAAGCTGCTGCAAAATCCCAGCCATGTTCGCCAGTAAGGGAACAGGTCGGTCAAGATTACATTTACATTATATTTATAATAATTTGGCAGACGAACACTTTCATCCAAATCACTTAGATAATCACAATAGATAAAATTAAACCAACAAACGAGCAACAATATGTAAGTGCTGCTGTGCTGTGTCAAGTTTCGTTTCGTCTACATGTAGCATATTTTTTATATAATAAATAAAAATGAATAAAAAGTAGACAGAATAGTGTTAGTGGGTCAAATTGTTTTAAATAATAAATAAATCAAGTAGATGGTATGGAAAACAGTATTAGTTATTTTGATTTTTCATTTCTAGTCTACAATATGTAGCCTACAATGTTTGTTTGTTTATTTATTTATTTTGAAAAGGTGACGAAGGAAGCGTCAGTAGCACTAGTGCTGCAAATGCTCCTGCTGTTGAGCTAGAGGTGGTGGACAGTTCAGCGTTTGAGTCAGAGCAGGAACCTTCAGGTAAAGTTTAAGATAAGCAAAACTAAACATGCAGGCAGCAGGCTATACTTTTTAAACAACATGTGCTTTTTATGATTTATAAGATCAGTAGTAGGACTGTGATTTTGGGGACATACAACTGATGGCTGCACAATTATAAATACAGATTATTGAACACGCTTATTTCATATTGCAGAGCAACTAGATGTGCAGAGTGAGAGAGAGAATGATTCAGGGAAAGGTGAAGGAGACAGTGAAAGCCTTCATATCTCTTTTGATTATTTTGCCCATCCACAGTCTAAGGATTTAGATTTTTTTTTAAGTATCACCCAATTCAAACATCTGAAAGAGCCATTCCTGATGTATTCCATTCAAAAGATGGCACAAACAGAAAATGGCTGACATACAATGAAAGTAACCACTCCCTATTTTGCTCAGTATGTCTTGCATTTGCAAAACCTTTAGGCAGTGACAGTGCATTTGTCAAAGGAGGTATGCAGGCCTGGAAAAATGCCCATCAGAGAGTACAGGAACATGAGAGAAGCAGTATCCATAGAGAAAGTGCTGAAACCTTTTTTCTTAGAGTCAACAAAGCAGATATCCATACCCTTCTGACTGATAAGCAAATGACCGTCCATTGAGACCAGGTTAGAAAGAGAAGGCAGGTCTTGGAACGTGTGATTGATGTAGTGAAAGTTATTGGTAAATGTGCCTGCAGCAGCAGAGGTGGCCTGGGAGTGGAGTCAAATTCCCGGTCTGAATTATTGTCCCAGTCCGCCACTGGTAGTGATGAAGATATGAGAGATGAAAGTGTAGCAGAATCAGACACCAGTTCAGTCAAAACAAAGCATGACAGAGCAGTCAAAGTTAAAAAGAAAGAGTTCAGGTGGATAAAAGTACCATTTGAACCTCCAAATGTCGAGTTTTATGGATATGTTGAGGACGTCTATAGAAAGGTCAGAATGGACTCCTTGCATGTATTTTAATCAGTTTATTACTGATTGAATGATTCAAGAGAGTCTGCTGTGCCTCTTGATGTGAGAAAGGATGTTGTTGAGCATTTGCCATCATGGGAAACAAGGCAGAGATGCAGGCACTGCCCTGGAAGTCACTTCTCACATGTCTACTGTGCAAAATGCAAAGTCAACCTTCGTCTAAACAAAGACAGAAATTACTTTTTGACCTTACATGAAAAGTAAACATGTAAAACATGGTTAAGTGTCCCAAGTGTTTTCTAAAGGCACATAAAATATATCTTGTTGGTTGACAAAATATGATCAGTACATGACCAGAAATTCATGATGTATCAAATATGATACAAAAAAAAAAACACGATATATCCAGGTCATGTTTGAAAAAAAAAAACATTTTTGTATTGTTAAAAGCATCCAATAAACAGTTCAGTATTTGAAAATTAGAATTTTCTGGCTATAACTTAATTCAGGCTTTACAGGGCTAGGGAGTTAACTTTTTGGGGCAGTGCGATGGTGCAGTGGTTAGTGCTGCTGCCTCAAAGCAAGAAGGTCCTGGGTCCTTTCTGTGTGACGCTTGCATGCTGTTCATGTGGGTTTTCGCTGGGGGCTCCGGTTTCCTCCCACAGTCCAAAAGCATGCAGGGTAGGTTGATTGGTGAGTCTAAATTGGCCCTGTAGATGTGTGAGTGTGCATTAAACGCCCTGCGGTGTGTTGGCAGCTGCCCAGGGTTGATTCCTGCCTGCACCTGTTGTTTCCAGGATAGGTTCTAGTCCCCCCTGCAACCTCAGTTGAGATTAAGCGGTTACATGAAGGATGGGAGGAAGGTCATCCTCAAGTCAAATCTTAATGGTGCACAACCCTGTTTTGTACTCAATTTGCATGCTCTTACAACTTTTATAACCTACATTATCATTTTATATTTCAATACTAGGCTCTTCCTATATCATGAGCATTATTACATTGTCCAAAAAAGACAGTCGATGTGGCCGGTCTCTGTGCGTCTGTGACAGGACAGCAGGCAAAATTTCAAATGATAAACAACATAGAAAATAATGAGTGAGTCGGAGCCCTCGTAGATCTACAAGCAAGATAATGAACTACTTACAAAGTTACAAAGGGTTTCAGAAACACTCACCAATTAAAGCTCAATCTTAAGGGTTGGATAATGAACTGTTTAGCGCCATGAAGCTTTTGGGAAAGCCACTCCTGATCTTGTTGTATCTGTTCTTCCAAGCAGATCACAATATCTTTTTTACTTTTTTGTTATTATTTTCTGAGTTCGTAACTTTTTCCAAGGAACACTGAAAAAGCTTAATGTGTTTTAACGTACCAAAACAGAAACCAATAATCACCAAATTGCACTCCGACATATCTGGTCATACAGACTTTCACCTGGTAAAAAAAATCAAAGTCAAAATGCTAGGATATGGACTTTATCTCACGTTAAGCGTTTTCCTGTAAGTCACCAAAGCTTTTGGGCAGTTTGTTAAGCCTGAACAAATAAATGACAAAAATGCCTACAGTGTACCAAGTAAGAGGTCTTTAATGCTGTTTGTCTACTAATGAGACGTGTCCTCTTTTGAAATGCACATTTTTCCTCAGTTAATCTACAAAGAAATATAAAACCATTACTGAAAACACGGTTTACGCTCAAAATGGTGCTCCACCAAATGTGGAACAAGTGCTTGAGGACATTTCTGCTTATTTATTGGCAGTGCACATATTTTTCCATAAGTTCACAGTTCTTCAAAGGGATTCTTCGTACTCTTCGGTTTAATTCAAAGTTACTTGGATACATTGAGTCAGTATGTTATATTTTTTTGTAGGTGTGAAAATAAGGCGCCAGTCTCAGATCGATTCATCGCGCTTCCAACGTGCTGAACGTTTCCCTGAGCCGCTTTGCAGACTACGGTGGCGGAAAGATTGCCAAGGTCAAGTTATTATCAGTCATATAACACAGTTTACAACAGCAAATGTGAGTTTCAAATCTATAAAACATAATATTATGGGCAAAGAAAGCTACAAAAAAGCATAAATGATTTACGAAGCCTGCTGGACTGAACATCATAAGTGAATAACTCACTCATAACTTCTATTTGGTACATGGGTTTGATGAGTCATTAGGGCTGTGACTGACTCTTTATACTCAAGTGGTTGGTTGGAACAAAATCTTGGCCTGGATTTGGACTTTCTGGACCTGAAATGTCCACCTCCGTCATTTTGAGAACCTCAATCATACATTCTGGGATGCCTGGAGCTGTAACATATATTCAAAAACGTGGTGCTGCAGATGTCCAGACTTGAGGAACGGAATGGAACCCAAATGCCAGGAAAGTCCTCCCCACGGCAGAATCCACCACACCAGGTCTACAGTGTCAACCATAGCAGAAAGGTAATGATATTGTGGCACCGGACAAACCGAGGCATCGCGGGAGCAGAGAGAGACAAAGGAGACTTGCTTGCTGGGGAAAACACATTTATTAGGAATATCTTACCCTTGTTAGTTTCATCTGCAAGAGGGATAATGGTTACATAGCAATCAGAGGTAAAATATGGTGACGAAGGACAATATTAACTGCCTTTACGGATCTTCAGCCATGTAACTGTCACAAATGCTGGTGAGGTACTTCTTCCTTTCTTTAAATATTAATGCATATTTTTAAAACATGTTTATACCGCAAGACACACTGGTACTTGTTAGTAGTGTGTAGATGTCATGATTAAACTGAAATCAATTCACCATGCCCAGTTGCAGTCTATGTCTGGTTTTTACTTTAAAATTATGGTGGACAGAGGCTCCGTTCAGAGGAGGGACATGGATGGGAGCACCACACTCAGGACAGCAGCCACGGTGTTGGTGGAGAAGACAGGTAGGTCATCACACCTCAGTGAACAGCTTCCACAGGTGAGGTAGGTAGCTTGTGTACATAATGGTACCGTGGGTTGTACAGTAAAATAACACATTTCTCTGTACTCTTTACATACGAATACTAACACTCTGCATTTTTTATCTTATTTTAGAATATGGATTTTCTTCCAAAAAAAGGCCCCCTCGTCGCTCAGTATTCAGTATTTCAAGGTTCACATTAATCATGTGTTCGTATATCTCATAAATAAAAGTTGACTATTTTTAAGGAACATTTCTTTTGACTTTTTTTGGGACAAATCGCCTGACATTCATTTCTGACATGACGATTACCTTGCTTTTGCATAAACTGGCTCCCTTTGACACATAGAGACAATAGCATTTTAAATAACTATAATATTTTTTTATAAATTTGTTTGATGAGCAATCTGTTATTTGGTAAATTAACCCCCCCGCCCCCCCCCATTCCTTAATATAGCTGGACTATTACTGCTTAATGCCTTATTCTGCCTTTGTGTTTCCACTGGGGGGTCCTGTGAGAGTACTTCAGTGGTATATGGTATGGGCTCTGTTGTTGCGGCCCTTCAGATCCCTGTATAAACAGAGGAGAGTTTGCTTCATATTGCCAGCAGTAAGTCAGACTCGTTCCCAGTGGGCGTTGGACTCCGCCAGGGCTGCCCTTTGTCACTGATTCTGTTCACAACTTTTATGGACAGAATTTCTAGGCACAGCCAAGGAGCGGAGAGGGTCTGAAGGATCGCCTTTTGCAGATGGTGTGGTCCTGTTGGCGTCGTCAGGCTGCGACCTCCAGCATGCACTGGGAGGTTTGTGGCTGAGTGTGAAGCAGCTGGGATGAGGATCGACACCTCTAACTCTGAGTTTTTAAGTATCTTATGGTTGAGGCATTTCCCTAGTTAATTTGTAGTTATTTCATTATTTCTGTTCAGTTCACTCATTTACAGCTTTTATATTTCTTACTTTTTATATTTCTTTCTGTTCTTGCTTCCTCACATCATGTTCTTTGCCTCTTATGCAGCTCACTCTCACCAAGTCCGACTGACCCCCTGGCTCCAGAAATCCATATAAAGAGACCATAGATAAAGGGCCTGTTTCTCTCAGGGACACCACTTGCCAGCATGTTAGTGAATATGGATAGTGGATAGCCAGTTAAATGAGTCATTATTCTATTGAGTCTGAGTTTGTAAGCAAGCAAAGGGGTCTGTATATACTGCATTCATACATCTCTACAGCATCTGAAAGACGAGACACCAAGCAGTAATATGAGAATATCTCTACAGATAAAGGTTAAGCATAGACATAGCTCTACAGCCACAAGCCCAGAGGAGCCATTCACTGGAAACAAGGTGGCCAGGTACTGGGAGGGGCACCTGTATGCACATCCACTTTTAGGCAGGGATACCACTAAGAGCAATAACCAGATTCCCCCAGCTGCCAGTTTGCCATTTACCCATCAAGCAAGTGGCTCCATTGAGGCTGGTTCAGAGGGTCAGGGGTAGATGTTTCCCAGCAGCTCTCCTGAAGCTGGAGATGATTGGTGTCCATCTGATTCATGACGCACACCTTAATAATCACAGGCTGCTTTAACACCTCGCTAGCAAGGTAGTCACTGTTCTGGTAGTAGGAGGTACAGCCGTGGAAAAAAATTAAGAAACCACTCCATATTTTTTAAACAAATCTGCATTTTTAAATCCTGCTTTAATCATGGTTCTGCTGGCAGAATGCTTCGCTAAGTAGCAGGTTACTTCCAGCTTCAAAATTTCTAAGACAGCAGTACACAAGAATAAGATGAAGCAGGAGACACTGGGAACGACCAGAAACCAGCCAGGTAGAGGGTGGAAGCAACTTTCTAATGCCAGAGATCACCCTTAACTTATCTGACAGTTTCTCATGAATTGGAGGATGACATCAAGTGACCTTCAATAGGAATAGGAAACATTAAGTGCAGGTGTGAAGTGCACTGCTATGACAGTTCGTATCATACTCCTAGAAGTAGGACTGAAGTCCCATAAAGCAAGGAAGAAGAGAAGCCTGTAAGGGAATTCCAGATACAGACATTATCAAGAAGGGCTACAGAGCCAAAGACTCCACTCACTCAGGGGCAGACCCTTGTGATGGAACCCAAAGGTTCACAATAACGCATCCATGCTCTTAGTGGTTTTAGAATTAAGTGTTTCCCTCAAAGTTGGTTTGACTACTGTAATGCTCCGTTATCTGACAGCACACACTGCACATTACACACCTTGCAGTGCATTGAAAATAAATTGTCACCAGGATCAGGAAATTCAAACACATAACCCCTGCTCTTAGTTCACTGCATTGGGTTTCTCTTAGGTCCAAGACAAAGTTCTCCTTCTTACATATAAGGCACTAAAAGGTCAAGCACCTCCCAATCGAAACAGAATTACTTCACGTTTACGAGCCACATTCTCCACTCAGATCATAGAACGATGGTTTCCTTGTCATTCCGCATATGAATAAAGTGACAGTTGGCGGCAAAGCATTCTGCTGCAGGGCCCCTATATTGTGGAATGCCGAATCTGTCTCAGTCTTTAAATGCTGACTGAAGACCCACAACTTATCACGTAACACATTGTAACTATGGTTGCTGGTGCTGTTGTACGCGCCATTTTCTGACCACCATCTCCACCATCTGAGCTGCAGTCCTGGTTCAGTCCTATGGAAGGGTGACATCGTGGATGTGATCGTGGGTGCAGCTTTCAGTCTGCCACCCTACACAGGCCGGCGTGGAGAACCGACTCATTGATGGACTTTGGCTTTGAATATGATCATGATTTACATCTTGCCCACTCTTTCTCTTTCCTATAATGTTAACATGCCCAGGGGGGGGGGGGGGGGGGTGGGCAGACATCTGACCTTGGATACCCAGAGGTTCCTTTTCTCCATGCTTGGGAGTTTTTGGTTCCTCTCCTCTCCTCTGTTCTGTTCTGTTCTTTCTTTCTTTCCATTTCCTTGTTTTTGTGTTACTCTGTCTTAATGATACTGTAATGTATCACAACACACCCATGCGAAGCACCTTGGGGCCTCCTCTGTTGTGGAAGGTGCAACCTAAAAAGGAATTTCAACTGAGCTGAAAAAAAATAACAAAGGTCATTTTAAGTGCATATTTTTTTCCAATATGGACCATTTCTGTCAGCAGCCTATAAAATACAGAATTTCTGAAATTCCCCAGCAGGGGGCATCAATTGTTATGGACCAACTATTTTATTCCATCCATCCATCCATTTTCCAAACCGCTTATCCTACTGGGTCACGGGGGGTCCGGAGCCTATCCCGGAAGCAATGGGTACGAGGCAGGGAACAACCCAGGATGGGGGGCCAGCCCATCGCAACTATTTTATTCCTCAAAATAAATATAAAAATAATGGAATTATTAAAAAAAATATTATTCTTCTTATTGTGAGCCTGCTGGAAAACAATTTAGATGCAGATCATTTCACATCAAAGCTCCTGATACTTCTGTAATCAGTTACAGCCAAACAGCAAAATCTTACGCATGACAGCGAATATTCAGTGGCCAGGACAGCAAACTGGGACACCAGCATGATGCATGATCTGGAGATGGCCTGCTCCTTTCCACCAACACAGAAAGGTCAATATGAACAGCAGAATAAAATCACCTCACCTTTTACAAGATCTAAGATTCAAGCAATTAATTGTCAGATATGCAGGAAACAATGAAATTCTTTTCGTCACTCCTCCAGGTGCTACAAAAAGACAAATGAACATAGAAAACAATGGCACAGTAGATAAACATAAAAAGATAAACCGGCAGCGCCATGTTTTTTTGACCAGTTTAGATACTGAAGAGAGTTGAAGCAGCAAACACAAAACACACAGGCACAGAAACATAAAGTTACACAAAGAAACAAAAAGCTGGCTGAACAAAGCTAAGGGGTAGAGAGAGGGAGCATGCAGATTACATAGGAAGCCTCACAGTGCATAGACAAATGGTTCTCAAACTCGATCCTCGGGCCCCACCGCCCTGCTTGTTTTCCAGCTATCCCTGCCCTACACACTCAATCGGAAGCTGAAAGACAGTTGGGACTTGTATGTGGGGCAGGGATAGCAGGAAAACAAGCAGGGCAGTGGCTCCCGAGGACCGAGTTTAAGAACCACTGGCATAAACTGATATGATAAAGAGCAGCCCTGCCCCCTCCTGGTGGGATGGCAACAACTGCCGCTGCTGTTTTGGGGTGACAAGCCACTCGAAAGATAAAGGTAGGTTCTTCGACGTGTGATTTCAGTGAACATCTGCTTCAGTTAAGTTCTGTATCATTTTCTCTCTCGCCAGGAAACACGGATATGTAGATTAAATTAATTTATGTAACTTAAATCACGTCAAAAGTAAGAAAGCAGAATTTTACACCACTGCATATAGTTAATTATGACGTCTAACCGTGACTAGACGGGTCAGCTGTCAATTACCAAACTTAACTTCACTGAGATCATTTCCGTTTAACTCGCAATAACATACATACCGTTTAACTCTCCGGTGGGGGGAAACCGGAGAACCCGGACGACATAGGGAGAACATGCAAACTCCACACACATGTAACCCAGGTGGAGACTCGAGGTGTGAGGCAACAGTGCTAACCACTGCACCACCATGCCGCCCCATTATTATTATTATTATTATTATTATTATTATTATTATTATTATTATCATCTAGCCCTCTTACCTCCAGAGTCTTGCTGGAGTCGACAGTCATATTAAACTCCTCACCAATCACCACGCTGATAAGAGGGTTCTAATTCATTAATTAAAAAATTAGTCACGATGCTGTTTGGCTTTCTTTACAAAAACATTTATACTAAATAAACTTTAATATCGCGCATATGGCGAATATGCGTTTAATTAAAAAAAAAAAAAACAATAATTTTTCAATTTAAATTACATACCAGCAATGACTTGGAAGACTAACATAAAGTCTGAGAAGTGGTAAAACAAGAGGACCAGGCCCTGTTGACTACAACGACAGCGGGCTCCTACCGATGACATCATTAAACACCGACAGACGTGATGTCTCGAATTACTAAACGCCAGGAGGTGGCGCCAAAAAAAGCAAAGGAATAAACTTGCACGAACACCACATTTATCCATCCATCCATCCATTTTCCAAACCGCTTATCCTATTGGGTCGCGGGGGGTCCGGAGCCTATCCCGGAAGCAATGGGCACGAGGCAGGGAACAACCCAGGATGGGGGGCCAGCCCATCTCAGGGCACACTCATACACCAGTCACGAAATACACTGGTTTCAGAACAATTATCATTAGTAGTAGTAGGGTTGCCATCGTCAAGTCTGAATAAATACGATATTCGATATTCGGGACAGAGTATTGGACCGGAGGGGTTAGCATATGAAGGCAATGTACACCAATCAGTCATAATATTAAAACCATAGTTACAGTGCTGATTTAAATTATTTTTAAGATTTAAAATAATTATTCACATGCACAATGATTAATTCATAATTCCATCCATTCGTATTCCACTGCTTATCTGGGGTTGGGTCACAGGGGCAGCAGTCTAAGCAGGGATGCTCAGACCTCCCTCTCACCAGCTTCCTCATCCAGCTCCTCCAGGGGAATATCAAGGTGTTCCCAGGCCAGCGGAGAGATATAATCTCTGCAATATATCCTAGGTCTGCACCGGGGCCTCCTTCCAGTTGGACATGCCCAAGACACCTCCCCAGGGAGCCACCAAGGAGGCACATAGATACATACATAGATGCCCGAACCACCTCAACTGGCTCCTTTCATTGCAGAGGAGCACCAGCTTTACTTCAAGATTCTTCCGATATCTGAGCTCCTCACCCTATCTCTAAGGCTGAGCCTAGCCACCCCGCGGAGGAAACTCATTTTGGTCTCTTGCATCCGTGATCTCATTCTTTCGGTCACTACCCAGAGTGCATGACCATAGGCGAGGGTAGGAACATAGATTGACTGGTAAATCAAGAGCTTCCAGCTCAGCTCCCTCTTCACCACGAATGAAGCTGATGCTGCACTGATCTGTTTGCCGATCTCCCTCTTCCTTCTTCTCTTACTCGTGACCCAGAGGTACTTAAACTCCTCCGCTTGGGACTGTAAACTCATCCCCCTCCTCTCCAGTGCCCTGGCATAGACCTTTGCAGGGAGGCTGAGGAGTGTGATCACCCTGAAGTTGGAACACGTCTTCAGGTCCCCTTTCTTAATGATTGGGACCATCACCCCAGTCTGCCAATCGAAAGGCACTGTCCCCGATGTCCACAAAATTTTGAAGAGGCATGTCAGCCAAGACAGCCCAACAACATCAAGAGCCATGAAGAACTCATCCACCCCCTCATCCACCCCCAGAGCCCTACCACTGAAGCCCTACCACTTTTCTATTTTAGTGACCTCAGCCCTAGAAGTAGAGTCTCTACTTCCTTCAAGGAAAGCATATCAGTGGGATTCAGAAGATCTTTGAAGTATTTTTCCACCACACAACTGTATCCCCAGCTGAGGTCAATAGTTCATTATTCTTGCTGTAAACAGAACGGGTAAAGCCATACTCCCCCCGAGTTGCCTGACGGTTTGCCAGAACCTTTTTGACGCCGACCAAAAGTCCTTCTCCATAGCCAAACCAAACTCCTCCCACACCAGTTTTTGCTCCAGCAGCCGCCAAAGCCACTTTCTGCTTAGCCTGCCAGTACCTGTCAGCTGCTTCAGGAGTCGCACAAGCTAACCAAACCCAGATGGCCTCCTTCTTCAGCCTGACAGCTCCCTTTACCAATGATGTCCACCACGGTTTGGGGAATGCTGCTGCAACGAGCACCAACAACCTTACGGACATAACTCTGCAATGCTCCCTTGAGTCCCTGGACATGGCCCATCCAGGCTCAACGTCCCCTGACTCCCTCAGGAATGAAGAGAAGTTCTGCAAGTTGTAAGTTGTATATTTCAGACAGGGGCCTCCTCCAGACACTCCCAGCACACACCCACTACACGTTTAGGTCTGCCATGTTTATCCATCTTCCTCCACCATTGGATCCAGCTCATCACCAGGTGGTGATCAGTCGACAGCTCAGCTCCTTTCTCCACCCAAGTGTCCAAAATATTATGGACAGACTGTGGTTAGCAAAGAAGTCCAATAACTGATCACTGCTCGGATTCTGATTGGGTAGACCATTCCTCCTAATTATTAATTGTTAACATTATTACATTACAGCTCTATTGTGCTGAATTAACGAGATACACTTTTCATTAAAAATTCGTTTGGATGTTTTTTTTTTTCTTTCGTGAATGCATTACATTTCCAAAGGCTCACGTAATCACCACAACAAGGTTCATTATTCGAAAATGTACAACTTCAGTGTATAGGACTGTAATGTTTTAATTTGGAGAAACACTGCTTTACCTTGCACCCACAGCTATAGTCCACGCTCCGTTAAAACTCCTCTCTGTTCTCTTTCTTTGAGCTTCACGATGCGCTCGAGTGTGAGTGTGGCGTGAGTGACAGCAAGATTTCAACGTTGATTGGTTCTTACTCGTGTGACATTAGCCAATCAGAGTGGTGTGCCTTGTAGTTACTTAGTATCGGTAATCGTTAGAATAAAACGCAGACACCGATAATCTGCAAAATGCTTAATATCGGCCCCGAATAATCATCCATGCTGATAACTGGTTGACCCTTACTTAAAACGTTTGTTTCATTTGGGGCAAAAGGAATAATGTCTCAGGCAACTATTAGTACTGTGTTACAATATGTAAAGCAGGTGCTTTCAGGTTCTCACATCCAGAGTTATTTATATTCCAGAGACAAAAGAAGCAATTGAGGAAGAACCGTTCATGGGGAACTGAATCTGTGTGAGAAGACTAAAGGAGTGCACAATGTAAACTAGCATGTTGGCAAAGCGGAGGAAAGGGCTAACTAATTAATGTTAAAAGGCATAATACAAAATGAAATACTTATCTCTTTGTTTGTGTGTGAATGGATGGATGGATGTTTACCTCAGTTGCAGATGGTACTAGGTCTTTATTTCTAAATCCCTATATTTGGTATGAAGCCTCCTTCTTTTCTGATCAGCTCTTGTTGGCCCTTTTAAATTTTTAGGCTGCTTTAGATACAATATATTGCCAAAAGTATTGGGATATCCCTCCAAATCATTGAATTCAGGTGTTCCAATCACTTCCATAGCCATAGGTGTATAAAATAAAGCACCAAGGAATGCAGACTGCTTCTACAAACATTTGTGAAAAAATAAGTAGCTCTAAGGAGCTCAGTGAATTCACCGTGGTACCGTGATAGGATGCCACCAGTGCAATAAGTCCATTCGTGAAATTTCCTCGCTATTAAATATTCCACGTTCAACTGTTAGTGGTATTATAACAAAGTGGAAGCAATTGGGAGCAACAGCACCTCAGCCACAAAGTGATAGGCCACATAAAATCACAGAGCGGGGACAACGCATGCTGAGGCGCACAGTGTTCAGAAGTTGCCAAATGTCTGCAGAGTCAATAGCTACAGACCTCCAAACTTTGTGTGGCCTTCAGATTAACTCAAGAACATTGCATAGAACATAGGCCGCAGTTCGATGATCGACTTTGTAGTCGTGTCATCGGACTTGCGGCCGCATGTCTTGGACACTCGGGTGAAGAGAGGGGCGGAACTGTCAACTGATCACTACCTGGTGGTGGGTTGGCTCCGCTGGTGGGGGAGGAAGCCGGCCAAGCCTGGCAGGCCCAAGCGTATAGTGAGGGTTTGCTGGGAACGTCTGGCAGAACCCCCTGTCAGGGAGAGTTTCAATTCCTAATTCCGGCAGAACTTCTCCCATATCCCGGGGGAGGCGGGGGACATTGAGTCCGAATGGGCCATGTTCCGTGCCTCCATTGTGGAGGCGGCTGACCGGAGCTGCGGCCGTAAGGTGGTCGGTGCCTGTCGCGGCGGCAATCCCCGAACCCGCTGGTGGACAGCGGTGGTAAGGGATGCCGTCAAGCTGAAGAAGAAGTCCTATCGGGCCTTTTTGGCCTGTGAGACTCCAGAGGCAGCTGACAGCTACCGGCAGGCCAAGCGGGGTACGGCTTTGGCGGTTGCTGAGGCAAAAACTCGGGCGTGGGAGGAGTTTGGCGAGGCCATGGAGAACGACTTCCGGAAGGCTTCAAGGAGATTCTGGTCCACCATCCGGCGGCTCCGGGCGGGAAAGCGGTGCAGCATCAACACTATTTATGGTGGGGATGGTGCGCTGCTGACCTCAACTCGGGACGTCTTGGGTCGGTGTAGGGAATACTTCGAAGACCTCCTCAATCCCATCGACACGCCTTCCGATATGGAAGCAGAGTGTGGGGACTTGGGGGTGGACTCGCCTATTTCTGGGGCGGAGGTCACTGAGGTGGTCAAACAGCTCCTCGGTGGCCGAGCCCCGGGGGTGGATGAGATTCGCCTGGAGTTCCTTAAGGCTCTGGATGCTGTGGGGCTGTCCTGGCTGACACGCATCTGTGGCATCGCGTGGACATCGGGGGCAGTGCCTCAGGACTGACAGACCGGGGTGGTGGTCCCCCTCTTTAAGAAGGGGGACCGGAGGGTGTGCTCCAACTATAGGGGGATCACACTCCTCAGCCTCCCTGGTAAGGTCTATTCGGGGGTCCTGGAGAGGAGGGTCCGCCAGATTGTTGAACCTCGGATTCAGGAGGAGCAGTGTGGTTTTCGCCCTGGCCGTGGAACAGTGGACCAGCTCTATACTCTCAGCAGGGTTTTGGAGGGTTCATGGGAGTTTGCCCAACCAGTCTACATGTGTTTTGTGGACTTGGAGAGGGCATTCGACCGTGCCCCTCGGGGAGTCCTGTGGGGAGTGCTCCGGGAGTATGGGGTTCCGGGCTCCCTTTTAAGGGCGGTTCGGTCCCTGTATGACCGGTGCCAGAGCCTGGTCCGCATGGGCGGCAATAAGTCGGACTTGTTTCCGGTGAGGGTTGGACTCCGTCAGGGCTGCCCTTTGTCACCGATTCTGTTCATAGCTTTAATGGACAGAATTTCTAGGCGCAGCCAGGGCGTTGAGGGTGTCCGGTTCGGTGACCTCAGGATTAGGTCTCTGCTTTTTGCGGATGATGTGGTTCTGTTGGCCTCATCGGACCATGACCTTCAGCTCTCACTGGGGCAGTTCGCAGCCAAGTGTGAAGCGGTTGGGATGAGAATCAGCACCTCTAAATCCGAGACCATGGTTCTCAGCCGGAAAAGGGTAGAATGCTCTCTCCGGGTTGGAGATGGGGTCCTCCCCCAAGTGGAGGAGTTTAAGTATCTCGGGATCTTGTTCACGAGTGGGGGAACGATGGAGCGGGAGGTCAACAGGCGGATCGGTGCGGCGTCAGCAGTCATGCGGGCGCTGCATCGGTCTGTCATGGTGAAGAGAGAGCTGAGCCAAAAGGCGAAGCTCTCGATTTACCAGTCGATCTACGTTCCTACCCTCACCTATGGTCATGAACTATGGGTAGTGACCGAAAGAACGAGATCGCGGGTGCAAGCGGCCGAAATGAGTTTCCTCCGCAGGGTGGCTGGGCTCTCCCTTAGAGATAGGGTGAGGAGTTCAGTCATTCGGGAGGGACTCAGAGTAGAGCCGCTGCTCCTCCGCATCGAGAGGAGCCAGATGAGGTGGCTCGGGCATCTGATCCGGATGCCTCTGGGGCGCCTCCCTGGGGAGGTGTTCCGGGCATGTCCCACTGGGAGGAGGCCCCGGGGAAGACCCAGGACACGCTGGAGAGACTATGTCTCTCGGCTGGCCTGGGAACGCCTCGGGGTCCCCCCAGAGGAGCTAGAAGAAGTGGCCGGGGAGAGGGAAGTCTGGGCTTCCCTGCTGAGACTGCTGCCCCCGCGACCCGACCCCGGATAAGTGGAGGAAAATGGATGGATGGATGGATGGACATTGCATAGAGAACTTAATGGAATGGGTTTCCATGGCCGAGCAGCTGCATCCAAGCCTTAAATCACCAAATGCACTGCAAAGCATTAGATGCAGTGGTGTAAAGCACACCGCCACTGTACGCTAGTGGTGATGAGTTTTCTGGAGTGACAAATCACGTTTCTCTGTCTGGCAATGGACAAGTCTGAATCTGACGGTTGCTAGGAGAACGGTACTTGGCTGACTGCATTGTGCCAAGTATAAAGTTTGGTGGAGGGGGGGTTATGGTGTGGGGTTGTTTTTCAGGGGTTGGGCCCCTTAATGCTGCAGCATTGAAATCCATTTTGGACAATTTAATGTTCCCAACTTTGTGGGATCAGTTTGGGGATGGCTCCTTCCTGTTCCAACATGACTGCACACCAGTGCACAAAGCAAGGTCCATAAGGACATGGATGAGTGAGTCTGGTGTGGAGGAACTTGACTGGCCTGCACAGAGCCTTAACCTAAACCCGATAGAACTCCTTTGGGAATTAGAGCAGCTTATGATATTTGCCTATTCGGCAAATGGCTCTAAAAACAGAAGCCGACAACCATTAAAAGTATGCATATGCGTAACTGAAAAGATGCTCTTTCAAAGTTATTCCTCATCAATGAAATAAAACAACTTTATTTCTGCCACTTCAATAAGACATTTTAAAAGTCAGTGTCAAAGGACCTGCAGACAATCAAGGAGAGGAGACAAATATAGACGGGGCTTTAGCTGAGCCCTACAGTACAATGCTTTAAGTTGTTTTTTTCTTCATTATTAGATAAAAAAAGTACCCCCTGCAGACCGAACACTACATTGCATGCATTATTAGGATAAGGTAAATATCGCGGGATTAGAACTTGTTACTGAAAAAAACTCTCGTAGGGAAGGGATATGAGCAGTAACATGTGTATCTGGGAGACCTGAGGCCTACCCAGGAGTCAGAGGGCACAAGACAGGGCTATAGCTTGGATGGAATGCCATTCCATCACACTGCAAACACAGACACATGTGGGACTGCAGTGCTAACCAATCAGGGACTGCAAAATATCAAATTATACATCCGTGTTTTTTTTTTTTTCCAAGAAACCATCTAAAGCGAAATAGTAAACGAGGGGGTCCAGGCAGCAGTTGAAGGTTGAGAGACACAGTGTTACCTCTATATGCTCTGGCTTGGGTTCGGGCTGCGGCAGCACGATGGCCAGTGGCAAGAAAAAGAGGGCAAATATCAGCACATTGACAAGGAAAATCAACATCACCCTTTTCACACTGTACCCAGCCAGGTCCATCTGACGATTATTTAGGTTCCACACAACTCTGGCTGTGGCAAACAGGTTGACTATGAACATCAGATACAGGCAAACCGATAGGGTTAACGCAAAGAAGGGCAACTCATCCTTGGTGTCAGTGTTAAAATCACTGGAGTTACACTCGGAAAGTATGATAAAGCATGTAGAGGATCGTCTGCTGTCTTTCAGATCAGGCAGGTAGCACGCCATCGCCAGCAACCACACGGCACTGCAAGCGATCCCTGATGTCCTGGGAGAGCGTACCACCCGAGAGCGCAGTGGGTAGACCAGAGCCAGTATGCGGTCCACGCTGATGAGGGTGATGAAGAAGGAGCTGGACAGGATGTTGGTTCTCATGAGAAAGACCATCACTTTACAGGGTACCAGCAAAAGCTTGTTGGGCTTGATGTGCAAGACGATGCGTAGGGGCAGAGAGAGGATCAGGAGAAGGTCCGAGGCGGCCAGGTTGGCCATGATGACGGTGTTGGCCGCCCGGAGCCTGTGTCTGCAGACAATGATCCACAGTGACAGTGCGTTCAGTGGCAGTCCCAGCAAAACCACAAAGGAATAAGCGACAGCCAGTGGTGTACTATTCCGGCAAGTCGCGTTGTAGGTCCCATTCATCCTTGCTGGTCTCTGTAAAAAAGAAAGAACAAGTGATATTTTCCTTCTTCTCAGTTTCCACTGTTCCCCATGCTCTCATCTTTCACAATTAGAGACACACCATTCTGCAGCTGCTATGTTAACCGTGCTTAAATGACATTTCTCAGATAGTTAACACTATTTTTATACTATGTTCTATTTCACTCAACAGAGAAAATCAGCTTCCTGTTTCCTTAGTGGCTGTATGTATGCAGAGGTGATTCTACGAACTCTGCGGACCCTATGCAGAAAACTCCTTAGGACCCTCCAACTCCCCCTCCCCAGCATGGTAGCATTTATTACCTTTATTTTATTGTGAAGTGCAAATGAAGAATATCAACGAAGATAATTTAATAAGCAGAAGATGATTATTTTCACTTTTTGTGAAAAACAGAATACACAAATAAAAGAGATTTGTCACTGATGCACTATCGGCTGCCCTCGGGGACCCCCTTCCAGCTCGGGGCCCCAGGCCATTGCCTGCCTTATCACTGTGCTTCTGTATGAATGAAGACTAACAGGAAAACGTAGCACTATATTTTACATTATTTTACATAGAAAATCAGGCTTCCTGGTGTGGTATTTATTTATTTATTTTAGTTCAAATTCAGCTCCTGGGTGGCATGGTGATTCAGTGGCACTGTTGCCTTACATGTCTGAGACCTGGATTCTGAGGCTAACTGGAGTTTATAGTATTATAATTGGTTTATAGTATTAGTCCTTTGTTCCAAATTCTCAGTTCCTTCCTGTAGTTTGCTCTCCTTGTGTTTTGGTTTGTGCTTAGTGCATTTGTGATTTTGTAATTATTCTAATCCACTTTAGTTTCCTAGTGTCAGATTACGTCCTAGTTTGTCTTAAGCTTCTTGGCTCAGTGATTGTCTTTATTAGTTCCACCTGTGGCCAGGTTTCCTGTCCCAGTACTTGTAAATTGTTCTACCTGTTGTCTGCTCTGATTGGCTGAGTTACGCCTGCCTCTTGTTTGACCTGCTTGCCTGTGTTTAAGTGCCTGAGCCTGATTTGATCTCTAGTCAGTCATTGTTCATGCTACTGTGTGTTTGGAAGTTCTGTCCTCTTGTCTGTTTTGGTTTTCATTAGTATTCTGTTCCCTTAATAAACCCCTATTCATGAGCCAGAAGTGGATCGTCACCTTTTTCCTGCCTTTGCCATTCTGCATCGTACTTTTCCTCAGCTGCAGTTTGGTAATTCAACACTGGAATCAGCAGGTATTCACAAAGAGGATACCTGTTATCTCCCAGTAACCAGCCACCAGCAAACGCACCATCTTTTGCCATCTGACACACTTCAAAGCTGGTCCAGATGTAAGCACCATATGTCCTCCCAGGCCACTTGGCAACAATGTCTATAAAATGTCCTTGATGGCTGCATATCACCTGGTTAAGTCTAGTGCCAATAAGGTGCAGGTGGGATTCAAAGGGCTGCCAATATGAATAGGTTGAAGGTTCCATCCACTGCACCTACTATGCCCAATATGCCTGCAATGGCATAAAAACCAACTTGGTGCCATGCGAGGAATCCCCTCCTGTTGGACATTGTATGTAGTTGTGTGCACAGTGCAATGGAAATGCGATCAATGCACAGATGCATGACAGAGCAGCTTTGCTCAGGCCACGTGCATCTGTAGGTCTGCAGGAATCCACCAGGGGGCGTAGAAGCAGAGAGCTGCTAGAAGCTGCATAGTGCACTGAGGCCAAAATTCAGTTGGCTTCTTCTCAATTTATCCTGCACCAGATCAAGGAAGCTCATTATCTCAGCCCAGACTTGCCTGAATTTCTCTATGAATTCATCATTATTGAGATGGTCTAGCAGGTTCATGATCACCTGCAAAAACAACTTGGCTTCCTGGATGGTTCCATCTCAAATGCCATCTTCAGCTGCTGGTCATTCACCTTCCCAGGTCAAAAGATGTGACTGAATGCGTAGCAAGTATGATTTAGGATCTACATTTTGAATTGACCACACTCTGTAAGATGTTGAATTGCAATGACCATAAGAAGGATTTAATTGTGATACGGTTAATCTATTCTGGAAAGCCACCCCAGATTTCGGGATACATTCCTTTGTTTTTACCATGGGCTCATGTAAATTGCTTTTCTTTTCTGCATTTCTGATTTTTTTTTTTAACGGGCTGTAGTGCGGTTTGTATTTGTTTTGTATTTGCTCGTTAAGTTGCTGTGTGTTTGCGTGATTCTTTAAATGTGTTTTCTTTCCACTCATTTCGGGTTTAATAAATTGGTAACAACATTCTGTGGTCTCTCTGGAATTTTAGAACCTGGCATAGGCTGGTTTCCTGAAAATGACATCAAAAAGTCCTTGCAAATACATCCATAGAAAAAAAATGCTTTAATTTTACTGCCGTTATTTTAAGAGGCCTGATGAATTGTGTTTCTCGTACGGCTGTTTTATTTGTTGTGATGGCATGTTAGAAAACAAGCATAGGAATGTTGACATAATTAAAATAAATACTGTTTTGACCCGAATATAAACGTTTTTTCCCTCAAAATATACGTATGAAGATGTGGTGTCGTCTTGCATTAAGCGTCTAGATTAAAAAAAAAAAAACAGATGGCGCCAAATACTATGTTTTGTAACAAGTGTTTTGACTTCCCGTAATGCAAGTTTGCCGTAAGATTTCTTGCGTGAGCGCGTGAGTATGAAAGCTTGAGTGTTGGCATCCCTGATAATGCGTGTTTTGCGTGTATCCCTGAGTGTCGTGTAAATTGTTGGATTTCCTGGCTGTGCCGCTGCTAGTATTAAACTGATCGTGTCTGTTAAAGAGAGTAAGAGCTGTCATGTCAGTTATTAATATGGCTCAAGCTTTTTCCGCAATACGTTTTGTTACCCTCTTGGGTCTTCCGCATCGAAAACATTCTAACATTCTGCGCCCTCAAGGGTTCTGGAGTCTGTAATATTCATTATCTACCACCCCATAATACATTTACTTTCTGGAATGTTTGCTATTTAATACAATTATTGTAATCCGATTGCCTGCGTTGCTTTTAAAGCGATGGTTGCTGGTTAATTTATATGTTCTTGTCAAATAATTTTGTTCATTATAAAGGTAAGATTTTGTATGCCAAAAGTGTGGGCGGGTGGTTGTCTTATATATATTCAGGCCAATACGGTACTTAGTTGTGGGGGAGAGGGGGATGCAAAATACATCGGGAAATGTACCAGATAATTATCTTAAATTATTAGTCTATTAGCCAACCTGCCCATGACAACATACCGTAGAAAATTCTTTAAATTAATCATAATACTCCTATCGCACTAATCATTTTCGTGATACGTGAGTTTACATGCGCAGAACAGCTTATCTGATTTCTCAGTGTTGCCCACGCTTCCTTGTCCGTAAACTGACCTACTTTATTTGTGATAAACTAATTTTGTTTTCATTACGTTGGACAACTTATCACGGGATTCACATATTTTGTTATTACTATGCACCGAAATAGTGACATGATTTTTTCCTGACTATATAGTGGTCGCTCGTGGTTAGGGAGCGCGGCGTGATACCTAAATATTGATTATTTCCATGAACAATATGTCAAGGAACCAGGAATATCAGCCTTGGTTTAGATCGATAAGAAAATAAGTGGTATCGTCCATCCGTGCCGGTGGTTGTCTTCTGAATGGACCTCCGTATGGAATGGAACTCATCAAATGTGTTTGAAAATAAATTTACATGGACCAATGCCCGCGAACCGGTGTGAAAGCGTCGTGAGTTGGAGAAACTGTCATGTCATATCACGTTCCCCCTTTACAATAAATAACTATCTGAAATTATTGAAGATTAGTAAAATTTCAGATTTAATATGTTGTCTTTTCATAACATTTGGCCATTTTGCTTGAAATGTGCTAGTGTTATTTTACTGGAGCTGAAGTACAACAACAATGCTTTGCACGATCGATAAGAGCAAAATGTATCCTTCTTATAGTGAGTGTGTTAATGGCCAAAATAAGTTGTGTTTCTTTGTAGGCATATGTTTTATTCCTTGTGATCACACGTGTAATACAAAAACAAGCATAGGAATGTATCATTTAAAAAAAAAAATACTTGTATGTAAAAAAAGATCGGGAAGAGCAACAAATGACGCTCAGCAAATTTAAGCCTGCCATCCTGTAATTTAGAAATTTGATAGCCGGCCAGTAAAGGCTTAAGTGAGTAAAGGCATGTTCAAAAGGGCGCATCTGACCCACCATTGCCACAAATACAGCCGGAGTAAGTGCTTCGCGTTAAGGCAAGAGATATGGTGAGATATGTTTACTTACACTGTTCGCTGCAGTTGTCTGACGCTGTCTCTAGAAACTCAATGGAGGAAGACATCTGGTATGTGTCTGACATATGCTGGTTTCACAGTGGTTAACTGAGTCTCACTGCGATGATATATCTAACCAATACCACATTGTACATATCAAAAATACATTTGCCATTTTATCGAGAATTAGTACAGTGTAACATACTTTCAGAAATCATGATTTTTTTGTGCATTTGTAACAGTTGTATTTTACATATTTTTTACATAGTTCTAATATGTCGCGAATTTTCTTAGGGTGATGACAATCAAAGTAAGCAGGGCCGAGGTTCCAAGGAACACAGCAATCACGATGGCAGAGATGGAACCGAGGCCCAGGACTCCTGCAAAATGACGGGAGGACAGTAACACACCTCCTTAAGCGCACGTGGAGGTCATCGTTTAATGGCAGATTCTTTACCAAATCAACATAAAGAAAAATTCATGCTCCACTTTTGGAAATGTTTCATATAGTAATAGCATGACAGTGATAGCCTAAGTCTAATCAAACCATTTGAAATGGTCTTAAAGAATTCTCCTCAAGCATCTCTAGAAAATACAGTTAGTCCAGTCTGTGCAGTGGGTAGAGCCTGAAATTAATATCTTCTGATTCTACCAAAAGAGAGACACTATAGAATTTCTAGAAATACTGGATTTTTTTTTGGGCTAAATTGGTATAAGCATCAGAATGCTAAGCTCTGCAAGAATTAAGCACCAATTGAAAATGCTCCCTTGTGCTGGCATTATTAAACAGCACAATATTGTTAATTTCTAAAAAAAAAAAAAAAAATTAATAAACTGCACTCTTCTCTTGCTTTAGCTTGAAAACTGTCGGAAGAGATACATTTCTATATAAGCTGTATGACTGCTTGAAACAGAAAACTACAGAACATATAGAAGTGGTACGAGATGTACCAAAATGGTGCAATAATATTTGTTAATTTAGGGTGGTTAGGCTTTGTTGGTGCATGTTTCGGTGAGTTAGGATGTGCCTGTAATCTGAAGTTTGCCGGTTCATATTACAAAGTCGACAGAATGATCCCACAACCGGGCCTTTAAACAAGGTTCTTAACCTTAATTGCTTCAAGGAACTGCTTTTATACAATGAAGAAATAAAATGTGGTGGTAATAATGATGTTACAGTACAGAAGCCAGTGGAGATAATCTTGCTTTAACAGTGCATAGTGACTTCAGTGGTTTTAAACAGATGTGATGGTTAAACATTGCAGGCAGTTCCCAGGCGAATCATAAAGTAGTGCATGAG
This sequence comes from Brienomyrus brachyistius, assembly GCF_023856365.1. Taxonomy (NCBI): domain Eukaryota; kingdom Metazoa; phylum Chordata; class Actinopteri; order Osteoglossiformes; family Mormyridae; genus Brienomyrus; species Brienomyrus brachyistius. Next base: position 18,178,322 of record NC_064553.1, read on the forward strand.
TTTGTTATTACATAATTGACTTTATGGCAATCTGTTCCTAAGAACCATTGTCCATAAATTGGAAGATCTTAATCTGGGGACTGTTTGTGTAATAGGACAACACATGAGTTAATTAGACCCGAATGACACGCATGGCATAGCAGAGACTCAACATCAGCACAAGGAATCCTTTCCAAGAATTAACAAGGAAAGCTCTTACCTCTGAGTATGAGTACTGCATAGCAGAGACTTGAACCCTTGTCCCAGAGGTATGCTCCACCAAGGTAACCATCCATCCATCCATCCATCCATCCATTTTCCAAACCGCTTATCCTACTGGGTCGTGGGGGGTCCGGAGGACTCAATCACACACCATTCACACACACAGGCACACTTACAGGCAATTTAGTAACTCCAATTAGCCTCAGTTTGTTTATTGGACTGTGGGGGGAAACCGGAGTACCCGGAGGAAACCCCACGATGACATGGGGAGAACGTGCAAACTCCGCACACATGTGACCCAGGCGGAGACTCGAACCCGGGTCCCAGAGGTGTGAGGTAACAGTGCTAACCACTGCACCACCACGCCGCCCCCAACGTAACCAGTTTTCAGGAAATACATATTGAATAATACAGTCCAGCCCCCACCGTAATCATCATCCAGGGGCTGGGAGTGAGTGAGGTCTTCATACTCAGAGGTAAGCTATCAGCTTGTGGAGAAGCGTCAGCAATGGCCTCTGGATAAGGAGCATCAGCACAGGATTTCTTAAATATTTTACCTTGTAATACCAACAAGTGGCCAATAGACTTGTAATTACTATCAGCTACTGCAAGTAAATCACAAATTAAGGGCGGATGAGCTGAGTAGTTCTAATGAGCTTAATGACACAATCATGGGTGACGGAAAAAGACTCAGTATATACAAAAGCGTATACAAATGTAACTATGGTAAAATCTATTTATAACGGACTTCAAGGGACCTGGCAAAACAGTCCGTTATATCCAAAGTCACTGTATGGCCAGAACACAGCTACAGGACACCATTTACTCATGCCACACCCCAGCAGACACAATTGTGGTATAGATTATTATATTGGTGTACATGTAGTAATCCAACTTTACCTGAGCAGATGCATGACTGTTAATAATCCCAACTACGTATCTGTGCTGGATATCACCGGCACGCTACACGCCTTGTAGGCGGAGCCTGCATGTCTGTTATTGTGAACAAAACTACCCTGGATATCACCGGCGCGCTTACACGCCTTGTAGGCGGAGCCTGCATGTCTGTTATTGTGAACAAAACTACCCTGGATATCACCGGCGCGCTACACGCCTTGTAGGCGGAGCCTGCATGTCTGTTATAGCCAAACAAAAGTACAGCTAGTGCCTTTATGTGCACTTGCCCAGTACAGGAGTGGGGGTAATTCCTGGAGACCAAATTGTTTGTCCGTTATACGCAATGCTTTTACTTCATGTTCTTAAAGGTGCACGGCCAGGACCAGTGGTCCTCGTCCGTTATAGACGATATTCTGTAATAAGCAAGTCCACTATAACGGGATTTTATTGTAATGGCATGCCGTTCTGTCAAATATAAATAAAATAAGCTAATCTGCACATATATATTATGCCAGGGGTCTCCAACTCCAGTCCTGGAGAGCTACCGTCCAGTAGGTTTTCTATCCTACCTGGCTTCTGATGAGCCACTCTTGTTCCTGATATTTACCTGAGAACCTGACTGGTACCCACCAGTCTGTGTACCTCGAAGAGTGCCATCACTGAAATGCAACATTTATGAAGCTCCTTTATCAGCAGAGGAAGATGGTCATCATGCCAGAGAGTTTTTTCTCTCCAAGTTGGAGGACTTGTGGCATGGCAGGATGCCAGTTTAACAAACCCAGGACAGATCATCAATGATCATCAATGAACAATATATTTGTCAATATAATTGCACTCTTATAAGAAATTAAGTTAAATTAGCCAAAAATATTACATTACAATACTTCTTTTTTTAACAGCTAGGTCAAAGGATGGCTTCTAGAAAGGATGTATTCAACTGTAAACAGGGTGATAGTGATATATTTATCTCTACTTGTTCATCTGTAGGCGAGAGAGCAATTGACGTCTTTTGGTAGAACAGAGCGGTGATGAAGGGCTACTGTTTTCACATTGAAGTGTTGACTTTCTCAACCTTGACCTCCAAATCACCATGAACTCCAGAGAGTTAGGGTTAGGTCACATTCCTACCAAATGATACCAAACCCAAAGTGTTCAAGCAATGTGATAGAACAGATGAAATCAGGAAACCCATTTCTGATGTAAATCTGGGTTTCGAATTATCATTTGCTCTTAAAAGAAAACAAGACAATGTCACGATCGCGGCGATTAAAAGCGGGCGATCGAGCGTGCAGGCGAGTGAGCGGGAAGCAGGCAGGCAGAATAAGGGGTAAACGGGGTTTAATGAGTAGACGGGGACCAGGATACATCAGACACCAACTAACATCAATGACAGACAAGGGATACAGGCAAGACTTGGACTTAAATACACAAGACGAAGCAAAATAACTAGACACAGCTGAGTACGATCAGGGAAGCACACGTGGATAATCAGGGCGTGGCACACACGAGGATCGTACGAGCTGGGCGTGACAGACAACATATATATATTTTTTAATTTTTATTTTATATATTTTAATTGTCTCTTCTCCTCTGTCTATTTTATTTTATAAAAATGACTCTGGGAGATGCGCACAAGAAATCCACTGTACTTGTACTGACCTGTACCTGTGTAAATGGCGATAAAGATTCTATCTATCTATCTATCTATCTATCTATCTATCTATCTATGTAATCATCTTGTGCCCAAGCTCTAGGTATTCTCAAGCTGAAACATCCACACTTCTTACATGTGTAGCAGATGCTTATATCCAAACTGACATACATTTGAGAAAGCCAGGTCAGACAGCATCTTTGGACCACTATGGATAAGGGTCTTGTATAAAGGCCTAATGGAAATAAAGCTGCTCTGCCAACTATGGGATTTGAACCAACAACCTTTTGATCACAGGCACATAGGCCTAAAGCCTATAGTTCACACTTCACTTTTCCGCATGGTTGTACATGCAGACTTTTGTTTGCATGCTGTATTTTTTCATGTGCATGTCCATGGCAGATTGTCGCAGTTGGTGCATGCATGCAACAATCATTTTCCACAAACCAGTGAAGGGCAGATGTGTTACAACAAACGAAAATACAACAAGTATAGTGAAATGGGTAAACTTTTATGAATAGTTTTGAAGTTGTCATTTGCCTTGGGCGTTATTACACCACTATATGGCATACTGCGCTATTTTGAAATATTGGCAACAAAATTAGCTGGGATCCTCCGCCCCTCACCCCGGAAAATGTTATTCCTTACTGTAACTAAACAACTATTCTTTTTCTACTCTTTATTTAATGACCTCTGCTCTGTGAAAGTCACTGCTGTTGCCTACTAGAAACATCTAGTCGATTTCCTTGCACATGCACAGATGTCAGTTTGTGGAACATAAAAAATCTGGGCTACATGGACACATGTTCTTCAGACATCCTTGATAACATTTGGCCCACACTGTGCACAAACCAAAACACCACTGAGAAATGTGAAGTATGAATTGGCCTTAACACGCAAAGCCACAGACTGGCCTGCTTCTTCTGCATCATACTATCTATACCAGGGGAGGGCAATCATATTTGGAGAAGGCCTGGGTATATGCAGCTTTCTGGGATCTCCTTTAGGCCGGGTGTTCAAACCCAGGTGTGAGGACTCTTCAGCCATTCAGTCCTCTAATTAGTAATCTAATTAGGGATGTGCAGCGAAAATCCACATACACACCGGCCCTTTCTGGATAAGGTTCCCCACCCGTGTGTTTGGGATCCCGGCAGACTTGGTGCGAGAGCATGGCATGGGGGGCAGGTAGGAAGAAACACTTAAAAAGCAAAAAACCGCGAGGGGTCAAAAGTAAATGGGGATAAACAAAGACTAACCGGGGCAACCTTCACAAACATTCAACAATCACAACAAACCACTCACAAGCTAAGCACAGGCAGGGACTTAAATACAGAGACTAACAAGGGGCAGGTGAAATTAATCAACAATGTTGGGAAAACAGATCACAGGTGAAACTAATGATAAACTCAAGGAACTAAAACTAAGAACTAACCAAGAAATATGGAAAACTAGACTCTAACACTGGGGGAATAACAGACAGGTAGAAACACAAACACAGACACAAAAAGCGAAACCAAAATCAAACACAAATCACCAGACACCAGACACAGGAAGTAGAAAAACTCATACAAGTAAAAAACTATGGAACTAGTCTACAAAAGTAGAGGGGGCGAGATTCAGACACACAACCGCAGGTTTCACACATTACCACATGCTCAATGTGTTGAGCCAGGGGAAAATGCAAAGACTAACAACAAGAGGGATGGGATATGACCAGCAACGCCTGCTGGCCAAACAGGGAAGGGACAGAGTGGGACAACATGTCCCACGGACACATGGCTGTACATCCATGTGGCCCAGCCGGACATGAGGGAGTGTTTTAAGAACTGTGTTTACTCAACGGAGTACAGGCTTCCTGGGTTGGAGCCCATGCCAGACTCTCCAAGGCATCAATTAGGCTTTCTGCTGTGAGAGAGGTACCACAGAGCAGCACTTGTATGTGATAAATAGGTGGAATCCAGACATGGTTCACTGCAATTTCGAGATGCCAGCAGACAGTTAAACAAATTGCTTATGGAAAGCAATCAGTGGAAAAATCAACTTCTCTGCTTGCAGCATCATTTCTGCAGTTTGTTATTATTTTGCACACATGATTTGAATAATGATTATCTTAAAACTACCCTGCCTCTTTCAATCAAGTGGTCCTGTTGTTTCACACTGACAGGAATTTTTTAGTCAATAATTTTACAGAAAAGTTTTCTGTTCTTCCAATCTATATAAGATTGCAGTAAGATGGTACAATTGTCACAATTATACTATGATATGTCATGAATTGTATTATTATACAAATTTTCATGGGAATGAAATACCATTTAATACAACAGAAAAACCCCATTGGATAGATGGACATTAGATGTTTCATAAATCAGACACATTTGCATGCAAACCTCAGATTAGAAATTTACAGCATGTAGCCATTCAGGTCATAAGTATGTTGCACATTAAAAATGAAAATAACAGAAAATCCCTTGGACATCTCATTCATTTTTGCAACATAGTACTACAAGGGAAGCATTGTGGATGTATGGGTGACAGGAAAGCAGGTAAGTCTTAAGCAGTAAGAAATTCAACATTTTGAGAAGAGACATGTAATTGAATTTATTCCTGGAAAAAAAAATATTGATACCAAGGGAGGCCAGGGCAGTGATTCCAGCCGGCAGGCCTGCCTGATCTGGTGACACTGGCGTTCAGCGCTAAGACAGCGAGAAACAGACCAGAAAGGGTTACCACATGCATGGTTCCAGTGTGCTGATCTCCAACCAGGTTCTGTTCTGATGTTTGATCCACAAGAGAAAGGACAAGGACAGAGAGGAGGTGGGCATTGGAGGGGCTGCTCCTTTGTATGCACAAATCTGACTGCCCTCCCACCTCGAGTCCTCAGACATGGACAGAGCAGAGGGCAGCTTACCCCTTACTCCCCCCTTCAGCTCATTCTTACAGAAATTAACCCCTTACAGTGCTGAACTGCTCAATAAGTAAGATTCTGTTTACAGTTTAAAATTTTAACTTGTTCATGAATGGTTATCATTAGCAAAAATATTGTCATTTACTTGTAAGTTAAACTTACTATTTTTGACATTTGCATGGGATTTTGGATTTTAAAATGAACTATACAGCCACATTTAACTTGTCTTCTACTGACACAGTCTGTCAAATAAGTCGGCGTCAGAGGGTGCACCCTGCAATGGCTGCTTGGTTCCTGTATGTCTCACGCCTCTCCTATTGTGATTAAACGCTAGTCATTACCCTTTTCAGTTTGCCTATTGTACAAACATGTCCACGGAAGGTGCTGTCAGCATTGCCATGCACACATCAGACCAACATAAAAATGCAAAATCACAAAGTCTCAGGATGCCAAAATAAAAGCTGTAGCAATCAACAGAATGGAAGAAAGTCAAGAAGATTATGGATAAATAAAAAGGGAAGCACAAAGTTCCCTTCATGGGTTTAATAACTGATATCATTTATCTTAAAATGCAGACTGTTTCTAAAAAGCATGCAACTAATGCAAGTAAGCATGCAATTAAGTTTAATATACTTATATAGTTTTCACTTTATTTTTTACTAGAACAATCCTTAAATTAACTAAGAAGACAAGACATGTCTCTGCTCCCTCCATCACACATAATCTGTGGCTATCACTTCTGTAGCACAACAGGAAATAGTGGGTCCCAGTAGTGATATGGCAGATAAACACACCTCTGGTCACTCACACATCCGCATGGAGATTACAGCTTGTCTCGATTGCTTTCATGCAGCAGTCAACAAACAGGCCCAAACAGTGGCACCCATGGTCAAAGTGACACATTTTGTTTGCAAAAGGCTCTATCTGTCACGAAACGCTCGCGATCGCTGGGTGAGCGTGCAGGTAGGCGAGCGAGCAGCAACAGGCAAGCAGGCAAAGTACGGGAAAACGGGGTTTAATTACAGAACTCAGGGCAGGAAACATCAGACACTGACTAACATCACCAAACCACAGTTAACAGCACAATGACGGACCAGGGGAACAGGTCAGACCAGGATTTAAATACACAAAGACTTAGCATGGAAATCGGACAACGCTGGAGACAATCAGGGAAGTACACGTGGGTAATCAGGGGGCGTGGCACACACGAGGAGCGGACGAGCCGGGCATGACACTAACCATGCCAAAACAATTTAAATTATGAAACAAAAGCTAATTTTGCCTTCAAACAAAACAACTTGAAAACAAGTGTATGAGCTTTTCCCTTGTAGCCTATTGCATAGCTCTAATGCCAGCGCCGTTTGTTATCGTTCTACATAGACTGTGTCAAATTTGGCTTCTTGCAAAGAATTGGATACAGAATCAGAAATGCTTATGTAAAGCAAAGTAACATCTATCAGAGTATAAGAAATTAAGAAAATAAAAATTAAATCTATTACAGTAAAGTATAAAAATCTATTACAGTATAAGAAATAGCCACTATTGATACTCAGTCTCTTCTGTCTTGACGATGGGGCCACATGGCTTCATCCACATTACATTCAATGTCCCCCTTCATCTTCAAGCTCCATTATCCTCTAAGTGAAAAAAGGCAAAATTACAATGAAAAGTGACCCCAGTTGACTAACTGCATGATATGACAAGGCATTACAGTGTAGTAATGTTTCCTTACCTCTACATATTGGCATCTGGCCTACTTCACAACATCAGAGTTCCTTTGAAATGGACTCTGTAGAGCTGCTTCATGGCCATATGGTTGCTTCTTAGAATGCGGTCAGTGGTGGTCAGGCTCAGCTTGTTGATGCTCCTAAAGATGCCCTGATCCTCCAGCACTGCTGCCCTGATTTCACGCAGCCTTACGGCATTGTTTGCCACAGCCATGTTCACAACTGCTGCCTCCTTCTCAGCACTAAAAGTTTTCCCTCTACCGCCAGAGAATGGCAGCCCATCTATAAAGAATACATGTAATGGGAATGAGGAAACAATTACATAAAGTATATCACTGGAGATATTTCTGTATGTACTGTACAGCAACATTACCTGTTCTCCTGTCGAAAAATTCTAACAATGGATGCAACAGTGTTTCTCTTTCTCTTTAGAACAGGTTGTACTCTTTGTCCAGCCTCTCTAAGTGAAAGGCCGTGATTGATAACGTAATTAATAACAGTTGCCCAAATTTCTTCTGAAACTTTAGCCTTTCCAACTACACCTCCACCTCATAAACAGACTCCTCTTCCTCAGACCCCTCGACCGCTCACTCTCACTCTCACTCTCATCTGCCTTAGACCTCCTCCATCCATGCTGGTAAAGAACAACACAGATGTGGCACTTTTTAAGACCTGCAGACTGATTGTTAATTGAAAATTTGTGTGAAGGAGTGTCAAACAGGGGTTTTAGTGATTTCATTTTGATCTAGGTAGTTTGTCATAGTTAGGAATAGGTGATTTCTGTTTGGTTACCATAGCTAAAACAGTTTGGACTGCTTGAATGCCTTCCATGTTAATTGTTTTGCAAAAGGGTGGGGAAATGTGTCAAGCAGGTCAAAGCAATTAAGAAAAACTGTAACTAGTAGCTGACCATACTGATATATCCTGAGGACTGTTGGGCTACTGGTTCTGGTTTCAATTTAAGGTGCTAAGACCCTTTGGTTTGACAATGTGCCTGATGGCATTTATGAAGGCTACCTCGACAAAGCCATTGGTGCACATGTGTAGAACACAACAACAATAGCAATGATAATAATTCAGCAGTAACAATAACAATAATACTATTAGAGTAACAATAATAACAACGTTAACAATAAAAATATTAAGAGCAGTAACAACAGTCCATCGGAGCAGTTTTTCATATTAAGGTCCTACTTTACTGATCTAACTTGTCTCTTATACGTGAGGAGTCCAGCCAGGAAGCTTCCAGATACACACTGCTAGCTTGAGGAACCACCACAATAAGAATGCAATTGACCTGAAAGTGATTTAAACACACAGCCTTCGGATTTGAAGTTCAGCATACTACTATTGTGGTGAAAGGCCAAAGGAAATGCATGTTAATTAAAACTAAAAGTATTGCTGGAGTACTTGGTTCACATTGTTATGTGTTGTTAATGAATTTTTCTTTAAACATTTTCTGAAAAATTGTATTTTTGTTATTTGTCAGTTCTGAAGATGGTGAAATATTTTTCCATATGTATTGCCAAATATGTGTTAGATGGGTAATTTAATTGTACTTAATTTTAGGCTCATGCACAGAAGAGTAGAAAAGACTATCAAAGAAAAGCGAAATGCAACAAGTGCCCTTTTAAGATGGAGATTAAAAGGCATGACAGTATTTCCAAGCATCTTCGGGGTTTTATGTATGTTTACCATCCATATGCAGATGTAGCCATCTATCCGAAAGATGAAATGGTACTACAAATGCGTGTAGTTTAAACTTAGGGTAAGCATATAGTGAAGTTTGTACTATTTTACACGCAGTCCTACCAGCGCTGTATACCTTCTGATTGTATGGTGCTGATGAACCTTCCATGTAAAGGTATACTTCTTACAGAAGACGTAAATGCTTAAGAATTAAAAGCACAAAAGACACACACGTTCCCTGTGGCTCGTTGGTCTAGGGGTATGATTCTCGCTTAGGGTGCGAGAGGTCCCGGGTTCAAATCCCGGACGAGCCCAGTTTTTTTTTCTTTTGTGCCGATTTTACTTTAAATCATACGTGTGGAAATAGAAGCCAGTAGAAAAATTGTTAATACCTGCAAATAGTGGTAAACGTATGTTAATGCCGCAGCGCGTCTTGAATGACACGAGAGCAATTATGTTTAATAATATGCCTACATTACGAAAGGGGAAGTCACACTTTGCTTAATCCAGTTTTATTGCTCGACGTCTCCGCAGTGAAACTGCATTAAGCGAAGTGCAACCTCTTCGGTTATTTCAATTTTTCTTTTTTGCGCTTCGGCACTCTGATAAGGTATGTTAATACGAGTGAAGTCGGTTTTGCGTACTGCGTTAATAACACATTATGTTAAACAGCGCTAACTACGCCGAATTTGACCATGCAACGTAAGGAGGCTATTGCTGCGCCAAGAAGTTATAGACTAGCCTCTTAGACCAAAAAAAAAAAAACATTCAATATGTATACGTTTGCATCTGGTTTTATAATATTTAAGAAAGCTTACTGAAAGTTTCGACGGCTGTAGTGGCCGGTTAGCTCAGTTGGTTAGAGCGTGGTGCTAATAACGCCAAGGTCGCGGGTTCGATCCCCGTACGGGCCATACATTTTTTTCCTATAGAGTTTTCTTTATTTTGCGTCCAATCATCCAATCTCATTACAATCTCAGTGTGTCTCACACCATATAGAAATCGCTCTACTTAAAGACGACAAATGTAGTGAAATTGTGTTTCTGTATATTTCAGTTTTATGCTTGCCTCTGCAATATAGAATTCGTAAATAAAAATACATCATAGGTCAAGTGAACGATTTATCGTTGGTTATGGTTCTTACTCGTATGTGAAGACAACTTTTACAATTTATATTTATATAGATCTAACAAAACTGTACAACTTACTCCAGCAGGGGGCGGTCCGATTATGGAAAATTGTTCGCTTAAGCGTTTTATAGTCCGTTTTAATCGCAATCCACCAGTAGGTCTGGTCGTGTTTTTTTCTGGAAGGACAGTTTCTCCGGAAACTGCTTAAGCAGCAGATGATTATACAGCATATGCATAATAAATCGGTCTTTTCAAGCACGAAATTTTCTGGTGTTTTGCTCTGAAACTGCGCTGGCTGTTTGACCTAGTTCACTAAAAAAAGCCAATAGTTTAAACTGCATCTCTAGGGAAAAAATGAGAATCAACTGAATTCTGAGCCATTAACATTCTTTCAACCGAAACAATGTAATGCCTGAAACACAAGTAAGCTTAATTCATCAAGTGGTTTCATTCAGGATTTAAATTTCTTCTCATTCTTATCAGTTCGTCAGGCGCTATTAGGCCAATCATTTAATCAGGCCTGTCTGGTGATATGAAATATGCAAAAAATAAAAAATAATTTAAAAGCGGAGTAGACGCACATTGTAATGATTATGTAAAGAATAAACAGGTCGGTATTGTATGACTTCGGGATAAGATCAGGCATAATACACCCAGTCTCCATAGCTACATTCCTAACTTTATGAAAGTAAGTTTTACTTTGTCGGGGTGGAATGGCATTTAATTCTTATCAAGGAAGGAAGAGAGCGATTTCTGTTCCATCAAACAGTATTCTGCGCATTTTGTCACTGTTGGCCAAAAACTGGGTAATTATATACGCTCCCCTGTGTCATAACGCAGTTAACGCATCTCTATTGCGAACAGCTTTTTCTCCTGTGGGAAGTGGATGTTACTTTATGAAATAAGCATGAAGCAGTAAGGCAGCGTCCGTTAACCCGAATCATCCCTGTTGTGACACTTTAGACAACATATATTAGTATAGATTAATTCAAAGTGAAGTCACCTTTCGTTTTTCCACTCCAGTTGTTGGCAAAATGCACGCGTTATGTGATTTCAAGACTTGAAAAGAGGGTCGCATTAGTTCCCAAACAGTTGGTCTCTGCCTATGACTGATTTATCATTTACCTAACCTAACTAATCATGCAACTGACCAACTAACTAATTATTATAACCTCAATTTAACCTCAAACGATTATTTTAATAGAATATGTCTTTAACAGTAGGCATATATAAAGGCAAATATGGGCTTATCGGTTCATCTTATTCATCTTAAAACTACCGAGAAATCAAATAATTTATAATAAAGTATATTGTATTTTCATCTTATTTTCATAATTTCTAATAACTTAGTTTGATGACTATCTCATTTTAATGTCAAAGAAATTGTCTGCGATTAATTCGTGTGGCACACAACATTTATAACTGCACATAGAAATAGCTAACTTTAGTAGCGTGCCGGTATAGAGGTCTTTCAAAATCTCTAATTGCATGTTGTTCAACTGTTTCTTGGCATTAAATAAGCATTGCTCAAGATCGGGTTGTTAACGAGATCTTGGGAGTGTTTCTCGTTGCCAGTAAAGAAACTGATTTGAATTAAGAGTTACTGTGTATTTGTTATCCTGAACTGAGTGACAGAGAGAGGGAGGGAGGGGGGGTGGGTGAGGGAGGGAGGGAGGGAGAGGATAGAGATCGGCTGGTAGAACCGTAGGATCGACAACTTATGCGAATGAAAGCATGCACGCGCAGTTCTGTATGGCTGCAGAAACCGGCAAGGGAAGGACTGCAGGTTTCAAGTCAGCGTTTTATGATTTAGCAAACTCTGAATGAAGCAGTCTTTGTCTGTTAATCTTGAAGTATGTGAAAAAGTCAAAAGAGACGCTATTTTCATTCTTTGGTCTTTTTCAAGCAGTGCTGTTTGTATATGTTTATATGTGTCAACCTGGCTTCATTGTAACAACAATTACGGCGCAGTCAGAATAACAGTGGATTGAGATGCTACAATGTTTCGGGGACAATTGCATGAATTCGTCTTTTGGTGTATTTTGGCGACGGTCGGGCTCTTGGTGACAGTGCCCGGTGTAGGAACCTATACTTGCCATGAGGTACAAACGGCTTTCCAGATGCGCCAGATTGGCCCTTGGAAATTGGTGCCCGAAACACCCGAAACAGGTCAGTTTGCAGTGATTATCAGTAGCTGATGCTTTTGACATAAGTGATTTTACCTGTGCTTAATCGCTTGCGTAATTTACCGGTTTTGCAAAGTGTTCTTCATGATTCCGAACTTGGGAATGCATTTAATGTTAAGTATTAATAAGTTAGTCTTACATTTATTGCCACATTAATTATTCATAGTTTACTTTTTCTGTCAAATATTAATATGAGAGCTAATTATTTACTGCATAAGGAACGAAAAAGAAACGGACTTTACAAATTAAGCGACATTATCAGCGCGAAGGCATATCGTTAAAGTCGTGTAGTATAAAAATCTGTTTCTGCGTGCCTTTTTTCCCCATGAGCGTTAATTGTACACATTGGATATTAAATCGACATCACGGTCTTGTTCGGTGCTGAAGGTAGGCGGAACGGTGCAGCAAGGTTTAGCAATGAAACTGTGTTCAAAATACAGCTTTGCTCTCTATCTGTCCTGCTATGTACGTTCTGTTTCGGAAGGAGGAGGAAGGAATCTGGTGCCCCAGACAATGTGGGAAGGCAGAGGAAAAGGTGTATCCTGCAGTAGGGGGTCTTTCACTCTCCGGAGTTAAATGCAGCCTTTGTGACAGGACTCACACCCACATTCCTCCATGGTCATTTTTCAAAGGATTGTCATTACCAAATCTGGGTTCATTGTCCTGCTGTTCCCTCTGACTTGGAAATCACACGCTGAAACAATAAAATGTGTGTTACTTGCGACTGCTATAAAAATTGTAAAAATTGATGAGGGTATGACACTGATGTGCATCATCGCCGAAGCTTGAATTATTGGAAAGTTGCAGTTATTTTCCCCAGCATGTAAGAAAAATGTTCCAGAATGTTCCAGCCAAAACTACAAGTCTGTCATAGTGTCTTATGTCCCCCATATTAGATCAAAATGCTCCTTCCTGAAGTGCATCAATTCCACATGATATTTAATCTGCATACGGTGGTCACAGTCACCTCTCGTCTTTGCTGACATGAAGGCATGGGTTACTGACGGCTAATGTCAGCCCTTCTTTCTGGAGGCACACTTATGATATATTTTGACGTAGTTGTCAGAGCAACATGCAGCACCCAGGGCTCCTGGGTTGAGCGAAGAGCCAGGTGCTCCAAGTCAGAACTTATTTTGAGACTCATTCAGATCGTGTGACTTTTTATGCTTATGCATGAATATACATCAGGTTATTAGGATGGTTTGTCTGTTTGGTGGTATTGATACCATAACTGAGCTCCTCTACGTTACCTGTAAGACTTACAGGAGCAACAGGGAGCCAGCAAACACAAGAGCTGCAGTCTTGGAGACAGTGTGTGACCACAGTACTGTCTCATCTTGACCCAGAAGATGGTCAGATGTGGCTCCAGTTCAGCAGAGGGGGCTTCTGGTCTCAGCTAACATCCTTCCTACCTGTCGGCTTACTGCTGTTTGAACTTTGTGTGGAACCGCTCCCTGAGTAAATCAGCTGTCTTCCTCTCTCACCCTCACTCTTCAAAGACCTAATTAGAATTTCAGAAGACTAGGTGGGGTTTGTAGGGGGTAGGTGTGTATTCCAGCAGTTTTCATTTTTCAGATCAGTTGCCAAGTAAAGCAGCTCTTGATTTCTGAACCTCCAAAACCCTGCTTCTCAATGAGCCCCAGTCTGCTCTCTTGACTGGTGCCGGGGGTTTGGGGCAGGCGAAGAAAGAATTCGTTTCATTTCACTTTGTGATGCCAAAAGAGGGAAAGTGGTAGAGTTTCGTGCTTCCCAAGCCCAAGGTTTGTAATAAACTTATGGAAAAAAACAGTGCAAATCAAAGAGGTTCCATGAGCCTGTTATGTTCCTCAGAACATTGTGTTTCGATGTGTAACCCATTAACACATTTGTCAACTTGAAGACAGGGTGGGCCTCTGTTGCCAGTGAACCTGTCACTTTCAGTTGTTTTTTTTTTAAAATAATCTTTACAGATTCATCACATTTTTAATAAGGTTCTGTTCAGGCAGTCACTGGTCATACCTTAAATGATTTAAAGGGAAATTCTACCCAAAAGCCATCCATCCATCCATCCATTTTGCAAACTGCTTATCCTACTGGGTTGCGGGGGGTCCGGAGCCTATCCCGGAAGCAATGGGCACGAGGCAGGGAACAACCCAGGATGGGGGGCCAGCCCATCGCAGGGCACACTCACACACCATTCACTCACACATGCACACCTACGGGCAATTTAGAAACTCCAATTAGCCTCAGCATGTCTTTGGACTGTGGGGGGAAACCGGAGTAACCGGAGGAAACCCCACGACGACATGGGGAGAACATGCAAACTCCACACACATGTGACCCAGGCGGACACTTGAACCTGGGACCCAGAGGTGTGAGGTAACAGTGCTAACCACTGTGCCGCCCCCACCCAAAAGCCACTCTTAGTTAATTGAGTTTGTCACTGCACAAGGTCCTATGTGTTTGGAGAAGAAAGCGAACCACGTCTGCTTTGAACAGATAACTTGCCCGTCTTTTGTTTTGTTTTCCCCTCAGAATTTTAGTCCAGAGACATTTCTGTGGATTTGCAGATGTCTGTGGGAAGTAAAATCCATATCAGTGCAAAAACAGCCATTTCTATCATCGCCATGGCAGCAGCTGCTGCTGCGTATGTGCTCTACTGTCATCTATTTTAATGATGCTTTAGCGTCATTTACCACCTTGTTTCCTGTTCCTGTTCCTCACGTGAGCGTCTGCACAGGGGGCAGGTATTCCTGCGAGCCACAAGGAGCCATCTGTCACCAGCTGTGCTGAAAATACTTTGTTGATTGTGAAAACCAGATACACAGTGTTTACTGCACACTTATAAACACCTAAACGACAACAATGGACACATGTCAGTGGTATCAGAGAATATATATATACTGTAGTAAAAATGACACATGTACTTCCTGAAGAAGGATTAGAGTCATCATGACACCTGAAACAGGATGCATGATGGATGGACAATGCTAGATCTCCTGCTCTTGCTTTATTTAATTTTATTTTTTTTGGGGGGGGGGGGGGTCGGCTCAGTTTTAGATTTAATTTGATAGTAACAGTTAATTGACTCACAGCGTTTACCATTAATAAACAACTGATCTGTCCTGCCGCCAGGCCCCGGTATTAGAAACCAGTGCTACGAAGTTGTTTGCTTGGGGAGCTTTTTCCCCTCCAGGTTTATGGTCACTTCCTTGCGTTGCTACAAAGCCAGGAAAATCAGGCGGAGACCAGAGCCGTGGGTGTGTCTCTCTCAGTTTCCCTCGGTCTCTCTCGGTCTTTTTCGGTCTCTCTCGCCATTGGTCCTCTTCTGGGAGTCACACCCAGGAGTCTTTTCTCATTGTGTTTTACTTATTATTATGGTTTTAAAAATATGAAAGCTGCTGGGGAAGTGGCTCACATGACAAGCCTTTGGGGGGCCGACAAGCGTCGGTTTTCAATATAGAATTTTCTAGATAAAGGTATGCTGTAGTGTTGGTATGTTTAGGTCAGATAAAAGACGTTTGTGGGTCCTTAATCAGATTTCATGATATGATAAGATATAATATAATATGTAAAACTAATGAATGGTGCTCTGGTATTTGGATAAATTCTGGAAGAAAGTTTATTGACAATCACATGCTGTTGACAACAATGTATTCCCCAGGCCTCCAGGTCAATTCCCCCCCCCCCCCCCCCCCCCCGAAAATCCCAGCACGGCGTACACATGTGCAAAACCTAGTGTGCATAATGGCACAGACCAGGCAGTGACATTGTCTTCATGCAGATTTCCAACCTCCATTTTGTGCCGTGTAGAAGAACACCAAATGTCGTCCAAATGACTTAAAATATATTAAAAAAACTCTTAAAACACTCCCATACAGAGTATTATTTTTAACATAGGCTCTATCTATAGAGCACAATATAAAGCAATAGACATTTTTCTATTGTTACACGATATAAGTCTTCATATCGCACAGCCCTACTGACAAGGACCCTATTACGGGGAAGTATAATTCTCAGATTTTCAGCGTTTGCATAGTGGCTAATGCAAACTCCCTTTAAATTCTTTGCTGTCAACTGTTGCTCTTGCTTCAATTTTGGGGTGATTATGTCTCAGGTGTGTAAGTGTTAGATTTTCAGCAGTGGTGGGTACAGCTAACGGAAAAGATAGCTTCAGTAACCACTAACTGCTAACTTTCATTATATGAAGTTAGCTTTGGTTTGGTTTTTGGCTGTGAAACCCATAAAATCATACTTGCAGACCTGGAATTTTTTAACCTATTTAATTAACACTGAAGTCCCATATGTCAGACTAGAGGGGGATGTTTAGGATTTACCCAATTGAGTACCATTGGATTCTGTCGAGTCTTTAGAGAAAATCTGTGTTGAAATGTTCTTTCTATGATATTCTGTTTGCGAGATATAAGCATTTTTGGCAGAGAAGCCCTAATTTGCAACTGGCCCATGCTGATATTTTGCCCTCAGTGAAACTGCCTGGGAACTACAAACATGGCGCCGTTTATCCAGAACTAAAAAGGAGGGTCTCAGCTCTGTATTAGTCTATAGCTCTATCAATCATAACCTGGAAAATACAGGCCTGTATCACAAAGGTGGATTTGTGGCTTTGCCAGATAACTTGTTGAATTTAAGGTAGTCTGGGCTAAATGTAAATGTAAGTGAACAAAGACAAAGTCCATTTAACCTAGGGTACCTTAATTCCGACAAGTTATCTGGTTAAGCAAGAAATCCACCTTTGTGATACAGAGCCCTGTTCTTCGCTTAGTTCAGGGTACCCCAGTTTAAATTTATTTTTATCTTCATTCGTTTACATTTAACCCAGACTGCCGTATTCCTGAGCTATCAACCAATCACATCTTGTGTTTACACATAGTCAGCCAAAACATGTCAGAAAGACCGTTGCAGACATACTCACAACAAATGTTTATGATTTTGGAATTTACAAACGTTTTTCACTGTTACACTTTGCTCTCCATACCTGTGAAACAATGTTAGTGGATTTACAGTTGGCAGAACTAAATTTAGCAGAAGCGAATTGGTTCACTAGCGGTTTTCAAAGTTAGCAGAAATGCTAATCCGCTAATGAAAAAGTTGGCTTACCTTATTAGCAGAACCCTGCCCACCACTGAATTTCAGGTGTAAATTTTCACCCATATAATGTTTTTGCGAAGTGATCATAAGAGTCATTAAAGATCAAACACTGCTTCATATCCATCCATCCACTGTGCGAGTTTCATATTTTTATTGTCTACCTCATTTACACAATGTCAATCCCTACATTTAGTTGTCCCACTTTATTTATTTGCTTAAATATTCATCTATTATTTGCAAATCTTCATTTATATTGTACCTGTCAGAGGAAGCCGTGGACGCTGGGGAGCGGGTGATCGCTCTGGCCGGCCGACGGGCAGAAAGAGGGCAAAAAGCAGGTAGACAGGCCAAAAACGGGGAATTACGGGGTTTATTATGAGCACAGGGAGTAGGGACATCTGACGCAGACTAACATCAATGACAGACTAGGAACTGAGGTAAGACACGGACTGAAATAGACAGGACTGATCAAAATAACTAGACACAGCTGGGTACGATCAGGGAAGCACACGTGGGTAATCAGGGGGCGTGGCACACACGAGGATCGTACGAGCTGGGCGTGACAGTACTTTTATTTTGTTTATTGTTATTTCTAGATACTGTGACCACTACCATGTGACACAAATACCTTGTAAAAACAGCACAAGTCAAGTTCTGTGATATACCACATGACAAGCTAACATTCGGTACTTGTGGTTGATGTTTTGAATGCAGAAGAAATGGTCAGACTTGAGTGACCTTGATAAGGGCCAAAACGTTATGGCCAGATGAATGGCTTAGACCATCTCACCGCAAGGCTTGTTGTGTGATCACGGTCAGCTCAGCTATAGTGAGAAGGTACCGAGAGTGGTCCAAGGGGGGAAAAACCAACAACTGCTGACAGGGGGGCCAAGACACATCAATGCGAGATGTGATTGAAGGCTATCTTCTCTGGTACGAAGCAACAGAAGGTGATCATGGGCACCCTGTGGCTCTGCAGCTTCGTGTGCAGCAAGTAGGGCACTATGAAATCCTTCTTTTTTTGCAATTTATGTTTTTATACGCTGTTGAACTGAAAAGTCGAGCCTTTAAGGAGACAAAGTCCTATAGATATTGAGGATGATGCGGATGATCTGTATCCACTATTCCTTCTTAAAGGCTATGCTTCTGCCTAGTCTCTGTCACTTTATTCTTTCTTGCTCTTTTACTGCTGTCTGTTTAAGGATTATGCTATAAATGAGCCTGCTAAGTATCGAGCTTTGCTGTCTGCCTCATGATCTGATTGCCACTCGAGTGCCATGATATTTTACTTAATGACTTGTGACAGGTTTATAATTCATTATTAAATCTGGCTGGTAGTCTGATCTTTTGTCTTCCACCAAATAAAAAAAATCACGTAACATTATTTGCCTGACAAAGAATAGCAATGGCTATAGATCAAATTTTCTGGTGCAGAAATATGGAGAACCAAGCAAAAATAATTCCATCTGCTCAATTTTTGCTCTGCTCTTTTCTCTGCACTTCCGTGTAACTTACGAGTTAGAGCCAGTGCTTGTGGTCAACCAATCAACATGTTTATTGCTGTAAGCCCCACCCCAGTAGTTTGCAGTTGAACGAAAATTAGCCCAGGGTATGCACTAAAAAACGGTTCCGATTGGAGATGACAGATTTTCCTGGTTCCTGAAAAAAATCTTGGTTCTCAAAAGAAAGTTCTTGGAAAAAAGTGCCTAATATCTAGAAATTCAGTAAATACTGCGTTTATGCCTTGATTATGTAATCCGTCCGCGTTTTCTGCATTACGGATATCATGGGGCCCTAAGCAAGCTGCAATGCATTGTGTGTTCTAACACCTTTCTATTATAACCAGCATACATTTTTTTCAGCAGTTTGTGCTATAGTAGCTATCATGTCTCCTCGGACATGATAGGCTAGCCATCACTGCTCACACACATCTGTGAGCCTTGGGCACCCATGACACCATCGCCATTCACAGCTTGGCTTTTGCTGAACCACGTTTAGTAGGTACTGAGCAGTGGATATGTGGGAACACCCCACAAGACCTGCTGTTGTGGAGATGCTCCAACCCAGTCATCCAGCCCTCAGAATTTGGCTCTTGCGAAAGTTTCTCAGATGCACTTGTCCATTTTTCCTGCTTCAAACACATTAACTTCAAGAAATAACTGTTCACTTGCCTAATATATAATGACATGTGCCATTGTAAAAAGATAAGTGTTACTTCACCTGTCAGTGGTTTTAATGTTGAGGCTGATTGGTGTATATAGCTGGCCCCCCATCCTGGGTTGGCCCCCCATCCTGGGTTGGCCCCCCATATGGCTGGCCCCCCATCCTGGGTTGTTCCCTGCGTTGTGCCCATAGCTTCCAGGATAGGCTCCGGACCCCCCGACCCAGAAGGATAAGTGGTTTGGAAAATGGATGGATGGATAGCAGGAATCCATGGAACCAGCCTGCCTTGTTTCAGGCTGCTGGTAGAGGTGTAATGGTATGGAGAATGCTTTCGTTCATTGTTTTGAATGCCACAGTCCATTTGAACATTGTTGCTGACCATGTGCATTCAAAGGAATGACTGTGAAGGCCACAATTTACCCATGTTCTAATGGTTACTTCCAGCATGACAATGCACTATGTCATAAAACAAAAGTAATCACAAACTAGTTTCATGAACATAACAATGAGTTAAGTGTTCTTCAGTGACCTATCCCAGTCACCAGATCACCTTTGGGAGATTTGCAGCATGGATGTGCAGCTGACAAATCTGCAGAAATTGAGTGAGGAAATTGTGTCAGCATAGTTCAGAATTTCAAAGGAATGTGTCCAGCATCTTGTGGAATCCATTCCATTAAGTCAGTGGTTCTCAAACTCGGTCCTCGGGACCCACTGCCCTACTTGTTTTCCAGCTATCCCTGCCCCACACACTATTCCCAGCTGACTTTCAGCTTCTGATTGACTGAACACACCTGATCCAGGTAATCAGCAGTGTGTAGGGCAGGGATAGCTGGAAAACAAGCAGGGCAGTGAGGCCGAGGACCGAGTTTGAGAACTGCTGCATTAAGTATTGAGGCTGTTTTGAGAGAAAAGGGTGGCCCTACACAGTATTAGTATAGTGTTCCTAATAAATATCATATTGATATTGAGCACTTTATTATATATGGGGTGATGTGTCTCAAAATTTGATCCAGTTTCAGTTATTCACCCATACAATGTCTCTGCAATGGATCCTTCGAATATTTTTTGCATTATTGTATTAGTGGAATTGAGTGTCAAAACCAAGCTGTTCTTGCCCTCAGTATCCAGCCCTGTTTCAGTTTTGCTGCAGTGTCTCGAAATTTGATCATTTCCAGTTTGTCACTGTGCAGTGTCTACAAAGTTTAACAAAAGATCCATGAAATATATTTTGAGTGATCACTCTAATGAGAAATTGTCTGAAACTGCCCCTTTCTTTACTATTACTATGCAGTGCTGCTCCATTTTTTGAAAAATGTTTCAACATTTCATCAATTTCAGGTCATCACCCAAACAACATGTTTGCAAAATTTGTGTCACGGGCGGGGCATGGTGCAGGCAGGAAAAAGTAGACGACCCTCTGGCAGTTTTCAGGAAAAAGGGCTTTATTAGCAAAACTGAAAACACTGGGAACACTACAAAACAATGGACCACAAGGGGTCAAAACTAAAAAGGAGAAAAACAAAGACTAACTACAAAAAGGTCAGGGCAACAACGAGCAGGCAGGCAGGGAACAAAGTACTAATATAAAACAACAGAGGGTAACATCTAACATCCGGAAACACTCATGAAATACATTACTGACATTCAATGACCCATTCATGAACAGGACTGAGGCAGGAACTTTAGTACAGAGGGATTACAAGAATAACGCAGGATAGGTGGAAACAATTAGGAAGGGCTGGCAAAATGGACAACAGGTGAAACAACTAATTAAATCAAGGAACTCAGAAACTAACAGGAAAACTAAGAACTGATATACAAGGAAACAGAATCTAAACACTGGGAAATTAACAAAGGCAGGTAAAACAGAATGAAGGCAAAGCAAAAAACCACAACTGAAAACAAACCACAAAATCACAGGAACTAGAAAAACTAATAAATTAAACACAAGAGAACAAAATAAGCATGATTTGAACACAAGACTACAGGGTTGGGCAGTTGCACACTCAACTCATTGAGCCATGCAGCTATTTGGGGAACAACAGAAACACACTAAATACTTTAACTACAGTGAGGACAGGATGGCCAGTGACACCTACTGGCCAAACGGGGAGAAGACACGAAACACTGGGACAAGCAGGTGCTGACTCTAACAGTTTGGAAAAGTTCTGTGAAATACTTATTGTCGCTGTTCAATGAATAACACATTTCAGGAATGTGAAAAAAATGCATTTTCTCAGCAACTACTTAACAAAACTAATCTAAAACAGTGTAATGCGATACCCGTAGCAACAAATAGTAACAAATACAAACTTTCTTTCCATCTTTACACAGCCATCAGTGAATGGTATAATGTTTTTAATGGACTTAGGTTGATAGTTGTCAGAGAAGCAAATATGTCAATGTCAACAAGATACAAGCTAATCTCGTTTTGCGTTCACAGTTAACAATTAAGATAGTTAGCTAGCTGTCTAGCTATCAACTTTAAGTTGTTAAAATAACCCATTCAAACAACCATCGTGAATACCAATGTTAACTAGTACAAGCATAAATACTAAATAAATACTTCATAAAACATTATTTGGTCAATTAAATGTCAAATGCTATCAGTAGACAAAGGAGAATGGGTGTGTTCCTCTATAGTAAAATGTCACAGTAATCAAAAAGTAGAATTCCATTCCTATGACTAGGGTTTGAAATGAATTGGTTGGAAAGCAAGGAACCATCCCTTACCAATGTTTCAAGCACCCTCAGTCATCTTTAGATATTGTTTTAAAGTCACATTTTCACAATTTATCCCATCCATCTATTTTCTGAAACTGTTTATCCTGTTGTGGGTTGTGGGCAGTCTGGAGCAGAGGCTATGGGAGCAAGGCAGGGAACAACCCAGGATGGGGGGCCAGCCCATTACAGCACACACTCATACACCATTCACATCTATGGGCAATTTGGTAACTCCAAGTAGCCTCAGTATGTTTTTGGACTGTGGGGGTCAGAGCACCCAGCGGAAACCCCATGCAAACTCCACACTAATGGAACCCTGGTGGAGACTTGAACCCAGGTCCCAAAGGCATAAGGTGACAGTGCTAATCACTCCCCTCCATTCTCCCCTCCGTGTTTCCCAACCCGGTCCTTAGGGACCCCTAGACAGTCCATGTTTCTACTCCTACCCAGTGCCTTGCCAGACAGTCCACATTTTTGCTTCCTCCCAGCTAGGAGCAGAAACATGGACTGTCTGGGGGTGCCAGAGGACAGAGGAAGGGAAACACTGCTATAAGCGATTCTACTGGGTCTTATCTAATGAATTGTATTATGTTACAGCTGTCTTGTTAGACATGTCTAGACCATTTGCCCATGCATGTCTGTTTAATTCTGTTAAATATGGGTGAGGATGGGCGGCACATCTCCGACAATGCAAATTTATAGACAAAATATGTAGTCCTGAAGACTGCGAATGCTAGTGTAGCGAATACTGACCAACTGCAGGAACGAGACATTCATTTAATTCGTTTCTGATGTAAAGATTGAAATACGCCCATCAACCTCATAAAATTTATACTGTGTAGCAGTAGGTTGACCTTCAAACTTTGCAGCTGGTCTTCTACCTGTCCTACGAAATGATGCAAATTGAACTAGAGAGACCTTAGCTCTAACATCTGAAGTATCACTGTCACTATCAGAAGCCTCTGGCAGACTGATGGCCAAATCTGCAATATGCCCCTTAACCTGTAACTTGCCTTTTAGAATACTATCTTTCCTAATACTTTTACCTAATCCTTTTTAAGTACTTCTGGGTTCTAACACTTCTATACCAAAGTTCCTCATGCATTGTGACACTTCTCTAGTTTTTTTGTGAAGGAATGTAGTAGGTTCCTTAAACCTGGTTCATACTTAATATGGATGCAGATGTGCCAACACACATGTCCAGTGGTGGCCAAAATTATTAGAATACCTGACAGATTTGAAAAAATTGACCGTTTTTGCCTCCAAAACATGATTTAATTTCATAATGTTCATGAAATATGCAGATGGTTGCACTGAGTACAACAAATATCAGATGAAGTGAGTCCTACTGTTTTCATCCACTTTTAACTTTAATATTTGGTGTTTCCACCTTTTGCAGTAATAATCTCTCTGGCATAGTGTCAATATATTTCCTGAGAACTTCAACACTAATGTTATCCCATGCCTTCTGCAACTCAAGCTAAAGGCTTTCTTTTGTATGTACAATAGATCTATCCAGTTTTTTCCAAATCGCCCTAAATTTGCTCGATGGGGTTGAGGTCCGGACTTTGACGGGGCCAATCCATCATTTTCAATGTTGCAGCAGACTCCTTCTGTTGCAGGTAGTTCCGGTAATAGTTAGAAGAATGTTTAGGGTCATTGTCCTCTTGGAAAATGAATCCAGGCCCAATAAGACGACTCCCAGATGGTACTCCATGCCTCACCAGAATGTTGTGGTATACTTTCTTATCCATGATGCCATCAATGTTCACTAGGTCACCTGTTTCTGAGGCTGAAATGGCACCCTCACCATAATACTACCCCCTCTGTATTTAACTGTTGGCAAGAGACACTCCTTTTTATATCTCTCCCCCTTCCTCCGTTGAACATACTGTACGCTCTTTGCTTGTCGCCGAACTGTTCAAACTTGGACTCATCAGTCCACAACACTTTATACTAATCTTCCTTTCTCCATTTCTTGTGTTCTTTTGCAAATTTCAGGCCTTTCACTATATTGTTCTCTCTCAAAAATGGTTTCTTTGAGTCCTTCTTCTCCCAGTCTCCGATGCACACTTCTTGAGGACACTGATGCACCATTAGTCACTGTGGTGTTGATCTCATCCTGAAGTTCTCGTCAGGTCTTTCTTCAGTCCTTAAGACTGAGAATTTTGAGATGATTCACTTGTCTGTCTGAAAGTTTCTTTTTCCTACCTCTTCCCTCTCAGTTCTGGTGTGAATTGGTGGCATCATGGCGGACTAAAGGCTCTTTGAAGTGAACGATGGGAGCCGGCTCCTGCCTGTGAGCCGGAGTCAGAGCCGCTTTTTTTATTTCTCTATTTTTTTTTTTCAAGCTGCACGGATTGGTCAACCACATGATGCGCGTCTGCTCTGAGCAGGACTGGGAGGGGCGGTGATGCAGGGTGCGTTAGACTTGGGCTTTAAGGTTTATATCGCCTTGCTCTTGTGTGGTTTTTGTACCATGTGACATGGTCACGGGTGGTGACGTTTTGCAGCGCCGCTGAAGTCGGACAAAAAAATTTTTTACCGTGATGCATTGCGTTGGGACCAGAATGCATTGCTTTAAGCCAGCGCTGCAAACGGCTGCGTGAAGTCGAACGCACCCATAGACAAATACAGCAATCGCAGGCACAGACAGAGAAACAGGAGGGAAGGAGACGCGCACGACAAAATGAGTGACTGCAGGAAACGGAGTGAAATTTGGAAACATTTCAATTACATTGAAAATACAAAGGCAGAGTGTAGAGCTTGCTAGGTTAAAATCTCATATCGAACAGGCTCTACAAATAACCTGCATTGGCACCTGAGAACTGTGCATCCATCAGTGCAGTGGGAAGAAAAAAGAATGAAAGTGACAGTTTGTCTACTGCAACTGTTGAAAGTGCCAGTTTGTCAATGTCTACACCGTCATCCAGTACAGCACCACAACCACTGAGACCTACAACCTAGAGCTCTATGAGACAGTTTGTGCAAAAAGCTATGACTCCAGTAAAACAGAAAACAATTGATGAGGAATTGGCTAAAATGATTGCACGTGATTTCCAACCACAGTAATTCATTTCACTAATAATTTTACATTATTTTTGGTAATAAATTCATTTAAGCACCAAATAAAATTTGAAGAGCCACTTGGGAGCCAAAAGATAAGATAAGATAAGATAAGATAAGATAAGATAAGATAAGATAAGATAAGATAAGAAAAAACTTTATTTATCCCGAGGGAAATTCTTTTGGGGATAAATAAAGTCGTAAGAGCCGGCTCTCTTAAAAGAGCCGGAATTCCCATCACTAGATCACACCTGACAGTGATTACACAAGTAATTTGACTTCTGTGAAGGAACATGATTGTGTGATATTGACAGAGAAATAAGCCCAGCTTGTTTTTGACCTAAATTTCCTTATGGTGGCTCTGTTCTATGGTTTATAGAGCATAATGATGACTTTATAGATATTTCATTCGTTTTATGGATATTCTAATGACCACTTCAACAAAAACAACTGAAACCTCTTAAAAATGTGAAGTGTTCTAATAATTTTGGCCACCACTATAGCTGTGGGGAAGTGATTTTTGTCACCATGGTCGGGTGTGCAGGCCTTGTTGGAGGGGGGGGTCACACACAAAGGCATGTAAAATAACACAGACGCTCCAGTCAGTGACAGAAATGCACCGTGTTTATTTACTGGCCTGAGGAAAAGTGGCAAAAAGTCAGAAAGGTGAGGGTACCTACAATCTCAGTTACGAGTGCGCATCCCTAACCATTAAGCTACCAATGCCCAGTATTTAAGTGCTGGCATTTATATAATTCCTTGCTACAGGATTATAAAGACTCCCAAATGGCTGAAAACTAATATAATATATTATATATAATATGTAATAATATGTATGTGACTGCGATGCCATATACCTGTCTATAATCCCACCTCAGTATTATTATAATTTGGATTTTTTTAAATTTAATTTCCATATAATTTAAATTTTCGTTTCAAATCCAGCTAAGTTTCAGTTAGATTTCAGTGACTTTGTTAGTCATTATTCTGAATATATATTTAAAGATTTACGATACTTAAGATGCTAAGTCTAAGTTGCCTATTTAGGATTTATATATTTTAGTTTCAGTTTAAGTTTTACACATTTCTACAAATAGATGAAAAATTGTAGGATTTAGCTAGCTACCACAAAATGGCATGATGTAGTGCCTTTGGCTATTTTGATGGTTCAAGTGCATTCAGTCATGAAAGATACCCAAAACCACATCATTACTTAAGCTAAGCAGCTTTAAAACTCTCCTTGAAGGAAAGTTCCTGTAACCCTAATTCAGAGCTATTCTCCGCTGCTAATCGACTAGCAGAATATACTCCTATTATCTCCCTCAATACATCAATCATATTTATACTGAGTATTCAGACTGCAAATTTAAGATCTTGCTGCTCTTCCCGCAAGGCCTGTAACACATTAATATACTACAACTTTTTCTTGGAGAACTTCATGCCCCTTTCCCTACGTGCTTCCTCTATCCACTTTAGAGAGTCTGATTTATCTCTGAGAGATTTATGTAATCCCTCTTTGCAATGCTTTGTACGACAGTCTATGGCCCACTTCATCATTGTAGGTTCTTAGCATGAACGTAAACGTATACAACATGTAAACTTACACGGTATACCTATGGTGGTGGTTCATCTCAAGGACACATAATCAGAATCTGCTGGTGCTTTTACCGAAGCCCAGTTCCAGTTCCTGTTTGTCCTCAAATAGCGATAAACAAGTCAAACTAGTAGAATTCTACTGCCTAAGTGTTGAATTACTCCCTTTTGCTGTTAGTCTGAGCAACAGTGAAAAATTACGTAGCAAAAGGTATCATAAGAACATAAGAAATTTACAAACGAGAGGAGGCCATTCGGCCCATCAATCTCGTTTGGGCAGAACTTAACTAATAGCTCAGAGTTGTTAAAATCTTATGTAGCTCTGATTTAAAGGAACGCAGCGTTTTAGCTTGTGCTACACTAGCAGGAAGACTATTCCATACTCCAACTACACGCTGTGTAAAGAAGTGCTTCCTCAAATTCATTTAAAAATTTTCTCCCGCTAATTTCCACTTATGGCCACGAGTTCTAGCATTTAAACTAATATTGAAGTAGCCATTTGGCTGAACAGCATCCAGACCTGTTAGAATATTATATACCTGGATCATATCCCCCCTTAGTCTCCTTTGCTTGAGGCTGAACAGATTCAGCTCAGCTAACCTCTCCTCATAAGACATTCCTCTAAGACCAGGAATCATTGTCATAGCCCTACGTTGCGCCTTTTCCAAGGCAGCAATGTCCTTCTTAAGGTATGCTGACCAAACCTGCACACAATATTCTAGGTGGGGTCTTACCAAGGAAATTATATAATCTTAGCATCACATCCCTTGACTTAAAACTGCACATACATAGAGATGTAACCCAACGTCCTATTGGCCTTTTTAATTGCTTCCCCACACTGGTGAGAGTGAGACATGGAAACATCAACATACACACTGAGGTCTTTCTCATAATCAGCTACCTTTATTTCAGTGGAACCCATAAAATATCTGTACTTTATATTTCTGCTCCCTGCATCGATTACCTTACATTTATCTATGTTAAATTTCATCTGCTAGGTTTCAGCCCAGTTGCTAATTAAATCAATATCCTGTTGTAGCCTCTGTGCTGCTAGTTCGGTATCTGCTACACCACCCACCTTGGTGTCATCTGCAAATTTAACCAGTTTACTGTATGTATTGGTGTCAATATCCATTCATCCATCCATTTTCCAAACTGCTTATCCTACTGGGTCGCTGGGGGTCCGGAGCCTATCCTGGAAGCAATGGGCAAGAGGCAGGGAACAACCCAGGACAGGGGGCCAGCCCATCGCAGGGCACACTCACACACCATTCACACACACATGCACTCCTATGGGCAATTTAGCAACTCCAATTAGCCTCAGCATATCTTTGGACTGTGGGGGGAAACCGGAGTACCCGGAGGAAACCCCACGACGACATGGGGAGAACATGCAAACTCCACACACATGTAACCCAGGCGGAGACTTGAACCTGGGTTCCAGAGGTGTGAGGCAACAGTGCTAACCACTGGACCACCATGCCGCCCCCTGGTATCAATATCATTAATGTAAATTAGGAACAATAGTGGTCCTAAAATTGAACCCTGCGGTACCCCACTATGAACGCAGGCCCACTGTGACATTGTGCCTCTAATAACTACTCGCTGCTTCCTGTCTGTTTTCCATCCAAGCTGCTGCAGTTCCTAAAACCCCTGCAGCTTTGAGCTTAAGCAAGAGCCTTTTATGGGGGACAACATCAAAGGCCTTCTGGAAATCTAAGTAGATCACGTCATAGGCCTTTTTGTGATCAGTTTCTCTTGTAGTTTCCTCAAAGAACTGAAGTAGATTCGTTAAACCGGATCTACCTCTCCTAAATCCATGTTAGCTATCCTTCAGAATGTTATTTGCATTCAGGTAATCTACCATTTTCACTTGGATTATACCTTCCATTACTTTTCCAGTTATGCAAGTTAAACTGATTGGCCTATAGGTTGCAGGATAGGTTGCAACTTCTATCCCCTTTTTTGAATATGGGCGTTATATTAGCATGCTTCCAGTCAGAAGGTACTGCATCAGCAGATAAATAAGCGAGACTTCTGGTGGCACTAATTAGCATTAGTTGAAACATTGTTTTCTAAGAATCAACAGCTAGCAACATTGCAAAGCATTACTAATTAATATTTATAACTAATTATCTGCTGCATTTTTGCTGTGTAAATTTTGCAGTCATACAGAAGATGAGCATCACACATTTGGGCATGTCCACAAACAAGTCATTAGTGGAACACAGTAGCCCCTGGGTTCAATCAGATACAGTTCATCCAAAACTTCATTTGTGTACTTGTGTCACCATCTTGAACATAGACTCCAACACTTCCATCCCACACCACTTTGTGAGAGCTTCCTTTTGTATTCCCTGTAGTATTTTTTTTTTGTTTTTTTTCCATTTGTTAATAACATGCTCTGTAATTCGGATGTAGCATTGATGGAAAAGAGCTGCCTCTTACGCTGTGAGCCTGAGACTGCAGAGGATGGTGACACCACTCATGGACCAGTTTCCCATTAAATTCTAATCTAATCACTTCCTTGGCCAATGCTAAATCAGTCATTACCTTAGTGGTACCAAATAAGGCCCCCATTTTCGCACAATAATCTGCTGACAGTATTCATATAACTAAGAATATTGGGGCATATTTGGTACTTTTCCTTACAGTAGGTAGATCAATACAAGTACACAGTGTAATATGTGCTTCAATGAGTTAGTACTCTGTACCTCTGGGCGGAAGGTTCCTCCAGGATTGCCGTCCGACCTGCTTCCTCAGTTGTACATTGCCTTGGATTAAAACATCTGCTCAGTAAATCAATGTAAATATATTGACGCTAAAGAGACCTTTTTATCACTCGTCTATAGAAATGGCCTTGGCATGTCAAACCTGAAAGATTCTGCTTGATTTTTGAAATTGATGCCATTCTCAAATAGAAACTGTAATGTATTTCCTGCTTGTGAAGACGAAATTTCCTTCGTGCCCAAACATGCATGTTTAGCCACCCCAATGGTAATATCCAGCTTATGCATCATATATCCTTATTGCCACCCTGTCTCATAAATGACTGCTCGCATACCTGATCTAAAATGACGGTCTATAAAAACATTGTCTTGAAGCTTTATATTCATATTTGGTATTTCTGGAATGACTGCACTAAATTATCTTCTATCTAAGCTTTGTTCTAAAGTTATCGGTAAAGGTTAATTTATAATCGCATTCCAAAAGAGTAAGACATTTTTATCTAAATGTCTTGCAGAAAGTAATACCTTGATTATGTTAAATATTGTTTCTGATGTTTAGTGGCTATTCTGTTTCCAGGCAGATTTTTTTCTAGGTAGATATTCTGTATTTTTCTCTCGAAAATGAATTCTTTATCTTTAGTATACTTGCCCTATAAAACCCACAACTGGTTTTGTAGTTCTGTAGATTCTGGGTTAAACATCTTCCTGAACATTCTTCAGAATTCAGCATGTATTTCATTGTGTATTTGTAGCGCTGCACATTTTATGGCAACATTAGAAAAGCCTCTAAATATCACAGTTTTCTTTCCACTGTCAAGCACAAATGATCAGCAATTTGCTTAACAAAAAATATTCAGCCCTCCAGAGCTGATCAAGTGTTGGGTTCTGAAGAACATATATCATTGTCTAATAAGCTATGAGGAAGCATTCCACCATTTCAATGACAATATCATAATACTTGAAGAAACTGAAGACCTAGGTTGAATGTAACAGCTGTATAAACCCGGAACACTGTAGCTCAAACTGTTTGAGATGTAGATGTCAAGATTATCATTGCTTCTTCGATTCCTGATCATTAGCCCTTCAGCCAAAGTAATCTTTCAAAAGTCATTCATGAAAATAATACATTCACATGCATTATTCAGTAGTGTTAATGGTGGCTCCAAACTGTCAACTCCTACTGAGTAACGAAAAACAAGGAATGAATACGTCAAATAGGTACCTTGTATCTTCTGGCAGTTGAAGAGTTTCTGTTGCTCTCTGGTCCAGTATATCCCCATCTCACCTGTTCTAGGTACCTACCCCTCCCGCCTCCCTCCACTGTGGCTGTCTCCAACTGACCATCAAAAACCAAGGTAAACATTCTAGGTCTCGCTCAAAGCTTTCCAAAACCTCAGTTATGCAGGAGCTTGCGGTCGAGATGGTTGTATTACAACAACCCCCCTGAATGTGGTGAATCAAAACTAAGTAAATATCCAGCAGGTTCACAAGATGGGACAGCATCAAAGCAAGGAGTACTTCCTGCCTTGGGAAAAAAGCAGGACTTAAGAGAGTAACTACTGCATAAATACCTGTTATCTCTGAATGTGTTCAGAAAAGGAAAAATGAGTCCTTAAGTATTCAATTCAATTTTATATAGCGCCTTTCATGGCAGTTGCCCCAAGGTGCTTAACTACATTATTTATACAGAATAAAACAGGGAAAAGGGAAGACAGAAAGGCAGAATGAAAGAAAGAACAGAGGAGAGGGACCAAAAACTCACAAGTATGGAGAAAAAAACATTTGAAGGTCCAAGGTCAACTGACTGCTCAGTCCACTCTGGACATTATAGACATAAGAAAGAGTGGGCTTGGTTGCTAAAAGAAAGGTACCAGCCGGGGTCATGGTGAAGGCTATGTCCATTAATGAGTCAGTTGTCCATGCAGTCCTGTGGGAGTCAGCAGATTGAAGGCTGCACCCAGTGTCACAGTTCATAAATCACATCAACGATGTCATACTTCCATGGGATTGAACTGGCACTCCAGGTCATATGCTGCCCTTTCCAGGCACAATCCAGACATGCTTGAAGAAAAGCAGAGATTTTTTTTTTATGTTTAATACAGCAGTACAGGCTAACCAATATAGATATAATGATAAATTGACGTGAGGGGCTACTTATGTGGGCCACCCTGTATACACTAGTCCTCTTTGAGCTATAGCTTTACCGTAGGACCTAAATGTATCTATAGACAGAGACATAACTGTAGATTGCTGAAATTGCTATGAACTGTTGAACTTTGACAGCAATGATACTGTCCAATTAAGAAGCCAACAGGCAAACTCTGGACAATTGACAATTAAGGAAAATCAATCTCGCACTCGGAAGGGATCCAACAGACTTTTGATTTGCCGGGACCGTGCTTCGTGTGGATTTCAAACTCAGCAGGGTGTTATGAATTAAAGGTGAATTTGCTAGTCGTCCGTGGTCTATTTCCAGTGACAGCGTGGTTGACAGTGAATGTCACGAGTTATTAAAGTGAAGGCCAGTCCATATCTTATTGCTGTTTGAATGAGTCACAAAGCTATAATATCGGCCAATAGTTTGTTCACGTTCATTACTACAAATCCATACTTTGTAAAACAAAATGCGTTTCAAAATGGCCCCTCATATACATTGTCTACTTCCCTCATGGTACCAGAGAAATTCTTCAATTCCCATCCACCGATCTTTCATATCTGCTCATCATGGTGGGCCTGGAGCCTAACCCTGGAAGCAGGGGGCATAGAGCAGGGGACTACCTGGATTTGGACACCAGTCCAGTTTGGTATTTGTTTTTACCATGAGATTTTGCATAATATGGGGAGAGTCGCAGTTTCTTCATGATGCATTGAGGCCCTATACAGTGCTGATTGACCATGACTACCACACACGGACCACTGCCTGGTCCTGCCTGCAAGCCAGGGTCTATTTCTGAAGATCTGCAGGTCGTGGGGCCCGTGCCGGATTCCTGGAGTCCCCATGTATTAGTTTCACATGGGAGGTTGCAGCCAGGGGAGCAGGCTCGGGATAGAGGTCAACCATGACATCAGTGGAAAGGGATGAGCGCAGCTGGTCCTCGGACTTGGCCCCGCCGGGGTAATTAAGCGCCAGCAATGCGGCCAGGCCTTGACAAACCAACGCATCCTATTGTGTTTCAGCGATAGATTTGGAAGAGGAGGTGTACAGTTTTCAGGGGCTCCAAAGAGCGACGGGCAGTTCAGGTTTCGCAGCTGGCTGTGTTTATCCTTCCTAATGAAAACTGAGGTGGGGGGGGCCGTGAAGGCACCAGCCGCACACTCTCGAGCTTTAGCCGCAGACTGCGCTGATGTCATCGCGGGGTGCTTCTCCGGTGAAAGATGGTGGGAGGCGAGGCTCTGGAGCGTGCGGACTCCGTGTCTTATTTCGGACCCATGCTGACGCTGGTCCGCCTGGCAGGCCTTGTCAGCAAAGCCGGCGTGTAACTGGGACCAGTATTGGTCAGACAGGAGTGAGGGTCTGCTGGTGTGTCATTTGTTTCCCTGTGTTAGTCTTGTATTTCTTGTTAAGGCCCCATGTCCGCATAGCACCTATATGGGCTGCTGTTTGAGAAATTTTGCTTTTATTAATTGATTTATTTGTAAGGCACTTTTCTGCATTGCAACGTACATGCATACATGCAAGGCAAATTATACCTCACGAGCTTTCCCACTTAGGTTCAAGCGCGGCTAGGTTGAGCTTCCACCGTGGAACCAGCCGATAGTGCATGTTGACGCTGGAGCTCTTCAGTACATCACAAAGCAAAGGCTAACAGATGAGCTAGTCAAACCAGAATACCAACGAGGTTATACTAGATGAGTGTATTCAGAGAATGAATGACTGTATTCCCTTTTTTTCCCTCCCCCCCCCCACTTCAGATGTGGACCTGCAGGTCTGCAAACACCAGGGTCCCACATGCTGTACCCGCAAGATGGAGGAAAGCTACCAGGCCGCGGTGCGCAGAGACATCTCGCAGCACATCCGATCGTACACCTTGGACCCGATGCTCCTCCTGATTAGGCATGGCACCAACCTCCAGGGTAAGAGGTTCCTGCCTGGATCCCCATTGCGGGCTGGCATGGTCTCTCTGCTGGACTGCATTGGATGAACCCGTTAAATCTTGAACTGGCCGTTGAGAATATGAAATGATCATATTTCTGTGGGTTTTTCCTGATGATTGAGAATGATAGATTCCTAAAAACAAGGGCTTTGAGAGAAAGCTACGCAAACTATTCCACTTTTCATCTGCGTCTCAGCGTATGGCTTATTTACAGCTGTCAGAATAACCAAGGAGAGAATCAGGGTAGACAATCGATTGAAAAGAGACGAGGTTGTCTTTGTTTTCTAGCAGAAAATGTCAAGAAAAATATAAAGGGGTGGAGAGAAGTCATCCTTGGAATTTGAGACATTCCAGTTTGTGGTTTGCAGTATGCTGTTACTGTGTTAAACCATAAAAACACATATAGTTTTAAATTTTGTGCTCAGCTGTGACAAGCCATGGAGTTTTTAGAGTCTGCATACCTGGATCTGTTTCTGTGGAGATTTGTTAAACCTGAGGTTCTCATGTGGTTCTTCAGAGGCTTGTGGAAGAATGTTTTGTCTGGCGGCCTTTTTATCAGAGCCGTGGCTTTCGGTTAATGTTGTGTTTTTACAAAGTCAAATTCTTTTATCTTAGATCATGCAGACAAATGACCAGTGGGACCTGGAGCTGTCAGTCTCAGCCTAAGAGCCCGTTTAGTAGACGGCCTGAAGTCTATCGTATAGACGCACGTAATGATGTTAGTCTGTGTCCAACTCAGGTGGCTCTGTGGGTAGCAGTTTGTTAGGCTATGCTCACTTTACATAGCACTTCTCCCTAAAGAGATACTTATTGATTTTTTTTAAATCTTAAGGTTTTACTTCTCTGCCCGAGTTATGCTAATTAGCGATACCAATCCTAGCCATTGTGGTGCCCTAGATGAGCATCACGCCCCTATCTGAGGCAAAGTAAGATTGGCGGGCAAGTTAGCACCCCCTCAGAAGTTGGCATCCCAGGTGGCCAACTATGGGATTGACAGTCCTGCTATTTAGACTTTTAAATTAGCTAGGAGTAAATCAAGTTTGGTATTTATCCATCAAGTTCCTTCACTACGGAGCAACAGAAATGTTTTTGTGTTGCTTCTGGCTTTATCTGGGCATCCATTATATGGAACTAGTGTTAATATTTGTGTATTCGCATATTGGTTTATTGTCTTATGCACATATTTATCCATGTAGCGAGCGAAGCACAGCCCAAGACAGCACAAGCAGTTAGAAGATGATGGAAGGATGGATGATGTGTCAAGTGACCTTTTACAAAATAGCATCTGATACAGATTTTTTCTTTTCTAAAGATTTCCTTTCGTTGTTGTTAGAGGTTTACCCTAAATATTATACTATGCTTATTTTGGTCATAATTTCTGGGTTCCTCTCTTCCTAAATATTCATAAAATGTTATTTTAGGGGAATAATATGAGAAAATGGCTTTATTGAAAGACTGATGAAACCCACAAATGATGAACACGGACCTTAGAGAAAAGTGAAGTTTTGCTTCTTTTTATGCATTTGGAGCTGTGATCCATTCCCGTTGTGCCTGACATGGATGGAACACCAGGGCCAGGTTCCTGATTGTGCTATATAAATGAGCAGGATGAAGTGAATCAAGCTGAATTGGGGGGAGGGCAGTTTTATCAGTAGTGTTACTTCATTTCTCTTAGACACTTCAGGGTTGGGTCTACTTTATCATTCTTCAGGACTGAACACAACACTGTGCTGTCTGAAATAGCTCCTCAAATCCAGGCAAGGGTCACCATAATCTGCTTTGTGAAAAAGGCACGGGCAGGACAGAAAGGGCGGTATTAAAGTAACACAAATATGCACATAGAAAGAATTCGGACTGTAGAAAGCAAATGTCAGCATGAAACAAAATGAAATCCCAGGCATTCCTGCCGTTTTCAAGTCCCAACAAAGACGATGAGTCTGGGAAAATGGGGATGTACGGTCACCCTAATCCAGACGCCCACTGTAGTGGGCTGTTCTAGCTGGATTTACAGGCTTTCTTTTCCCCTGTCGCTGCCCGGCGCAGGAGGGGGTGAGCCTTTCTCTCTGTCTTTCTGGGAATGTGTCGCTCCTCCACGGTGAGGAATGGAGAGGAGGGCGACACGCGGCCACAGTGTAACCCCAAGCTGGCCACTGCAGACCCACTGCGGCGCAGACTGTGGACCTCCAGCTCCGGCTCCTATTGTGTGTCAGCTGTGACTGTTCTTGTTCCCATGGACATCCGAGCGGTTCACAGGCCCTGCCGCCAACTGTCACTACATCGTTGCTTAACCCCCCCCCCCCGCCAGTGCAGGGTCAGTTTTGGGCTCCAATTTGCCCACCCCCGCTCCCGGCTGCTCCTTATCCCTGGCCAGCATAGGATAACTGGGCGTCAGCTCCCTGGGGGGTGTGAGTTTCAGCCGTCACAATAGGGGGCCGGCTGCCAAACCCAATTGCTCAGATATTGTTGAGCGAGCTCTTTATCTGCACTTCTGCCTTGCATATGGTAGCTTATGTGTGAGAAGGTTAAATATATTCATGAGAATAACTAGAAGACAGAAGGACCTTGAATGCAACTCCCCTAAAAAGCCAGTTAATATTATACTTTCTCTGCTTGCTTGAGGGAAAAACACTCCTCCTCTCTCTGAGATCCTTTCTTCGTCCCTTTGTTCTTGATCAAGCGACTTGCGAAGCCCCAGGTTACACTACAGGTTCCTCCTCAGCGCCTTGAACTCGCTGAGTCAGTTGTTAACAGAAGCTGTGCTTGGCCTGGTAGGTCCCTGCTAGACCCAAACTCCAACACGCACATCTTTTGGGACCAGTACATTGAACACATGATGTTCATTAACAAAATTATGAAGCTGTCAGCGGCATGCACAGTGTCAGTAAGTAGGGGGCAACAAACCAGTTTTCGTACAGAGAAGCAGCGTGAGAATGTGTGCAGTTGGAAACACTGATAGAACTTCATGATGACCTGGCAGTAAGGAACAGATTTATTTACAATAGTGTCCCTTTTCAGGCTTTGATGGGGATGGGCTAAGAAAAATATCAAAATGGGCTTTTGCTGACTAGAACAAAAGAGAAGACAAACAGAGGGTGATGAGATGTATCAGGGGTGAGAGGGAGGGGGCCCGATTTCACGGGAAGAGGCTGCGGCACTGGCGTCAGAGATGTTTTCGGGTAACTGGTGGGTGAAACAACACAGAGAACACTGATTTATACACATGGTGGATAACTGTGCTCCTTAGAAGGCCAAATGCTACATCCCATGTTCCTCCAAATCCCAGCATTT